>NC_091942.1:4637500-4937500 GCF_041260155.1 Ptychodera flava | reverse complement strand
CCCAAACAAATGCAAACATGGTTGAAGGAAAGGGATCCTGAAAACTATAAAGAGTTGATAAAACTTGGTGAAACATATATGAAATGGCGTCTGGCATGAGAGCAATACCTGTTGAGGAATTGCCGACTCTCAGTGAAGCGGAACAAAGTGATGATGACTTCAATGAGGAAGTAGAATCATGTGATAAAAGTAACAGTGCTCCAAAACACATTGACAATGTCAATGAAATCCAAGAGGTAATTTGGGTCACGTGTAGAACGCGATGACTCACTGGATATCTCTAGATTGTTCGATGAGGACAATTCAAACAATGGGAAAGCAGATGATGTAAACAGTGGGAGTGAGTGTAATGATACCTCCCATGATGCATAAGCCCTTGACGAGCCATTTAATGAGACTTCATCAGATCTGAGTGACATCAGTCATGACGAGAAAAGTGATGAAGTCACTTCTAAAGTGTCCAAGAATATTTCCACTAGATTAAAATGTCAGCAGGAATATGCTGAAATATTAAAATTAGATCGGGATAAGTTAAGAGAACTTCAATCGGCCGATCCTACTCTTGCAAAGGTGCGAGAGCATGCAGATGCAAATCAATTGTTGGAAAATCGAACAGGATTTTTCTGGCATGCGAAATTATTGTATCGTAAGTGGACTTCTTCACATAAGGTGTGTGAAGTTAGACAAATTGTAGTACCGGTGGAATGTAGCAATGCATTGCTAAGAGTGTCACATGACATACCTCTGTCAGGACACCTTGACATTGAAAAGGCTAAACAAACGTTGCTACAATACTATTACTGGCCCGGTATTTTCAAGGATGTTGCAGAATACTGCAGGAATTGTGGTCCATGTCAAAATCTGCAAGACTGAGAGCATCTGAGAAAGCTCCTCTTGTTTCGATACCTATTATAAATATACCGTTCGAGTTAATCGCAATGGATATTGTGGGTCCCTTTAAAAGAACTCGATGTGGGAATAAGTTTATTTTAGTCATCGTGGATTATGCAACTCAGTATCCCGAGGCTTTGGCTATGCCAGAGCAGGAAGCCGAAACTGTTGCAACAGCATTGATCGAAGTTTTTAGTCGGATGGGACTACCTGGCAAAATTTTGACAGACCAGGGTATAAACTTCATTTTGCGTCTTATGACTGATATGTGTGCTAAGTTGAAGATCTAAAAGATTAAAACGAGCCCATATAACGTACACTTTGTAGCAGAAGACCCGAAGGAGCCGGCTGATATTTACTGTATCTTTTTGTACAGAGAAGTATAACAAGTGAGTACCGGTTTCTCACCTTTCGAGCTAATGTATGGTCAAAGTATAAGGGGACCACTCGCTGTGATCAAGGAACGGTGAACTGAGAAAAGTTCACAGGAGGAAAACCCGGCGCAATACGTAATAATGATGAGATAAAGGTTTGCCGACCTGAGAAAAATTGTCAAGAAGAACATGGAAAAAACATAGGCACGATAAAAGAGGCGGTATGATAGTGGTGCAAGGAAACGTTCTTTTAAGAACGCTGATAAAGTACTTGCACTCTTACCTTCCTCCAGGCATAGGTTGAGTGCTCAGTGGCAAGGACATTCACTATGGTGAGGAAAGTATCGAACGTTGATTACGAAATTAAGCGAGGTGACCGTAGAAGCCGAAGCGGGTTTATCATGTCAACATGCTAAGAGCATTGAAAGAGAGAAATAAACCGCTGTATTTTGTTGACACTGTTGATACTGTGTGCAACAAGGACATAGAAAACTCTATGTACTATACACCGGAGGATCAGAGCAGAGACTTGGAGAGATGTAGTAATTGCGGATTCGGTAACTGCGGATCTGCGTGTGGAACTGTTACGCTTACTGCAGAGTACAGTGATGTTTTAACTGATGTACCCGGTTGTACTGATCAGGTAGAACACGATGTGATAACTATTGACAAAAACGCCATTTTGTCAGAAGCCATATCACCTACCGCAGGCAGCTAAACAGACAGTTAAAGAGGAACTGCAGAAAAATGCTGAAAGCTGGAATTATAACTGAATCAAAGAGTCCCTATGCCTCGCCGATCGTCTTAGTGAGGAAAAAAGATACTGGAGTCAAATTCTGCATGAACTTTAAAAAACTGAATCAGGTTATAGTATCTGATGCATATCCTATGCCTAGACCAGATGAATTGATTGAGGAAAACGGCGGATCGAATTACATATCGACTATCGATCTCACAAAGAGATATTGGCAAATTCCCCTAAGCAAACATGCTCGGGAGAAGTCCGCCTTTATCACTCTTTTTGGACTGTATGAGTTGATTGTTATGTTTTGTCTTAGAACATGTTAAAAAATGGAGAAAGTGATGTGTGAAATGGTGGTCTGGTGCAATCTGAATGGTGTTTTCAATTTGCTTATTACCAGTAAAACTGTTAGAACTCCCCATGGGGATAGCGCGAAAAGGGGGTGTCCTTCTCCCGCATCGAAAATTTTGAGAAACTGATGTGTGCAATGGTGCAATCTGAGATGTGTTTCAATTTATTTCACACCAAAACTTAAGTAACCCCCTTCTTTCTCCCCACATCTTGAGCAGCCCCTCGTAGCATTCAATTTTTTTAGTGACCCCCGAACCCTCCTCCCCTTCCACCAGGCCGTAAGTGATGACAGCTCCCTTATCTATAGAATATTGGATAGTAAACACCTATTGCCTGGTCATGAGGGCTATAGCGCCCATCTATTATTCGAGCGGCCGTAGGCCAAGGGGTATAGCGATGTGTTTCTGGTAACACATGGCCACGAGACCAGGCTATAGGTGTTTTATAACACACCACATGCTCATGTTGTATTGTTATGTATTTTTTAATGTGTTTTGATATTTTGCACCGCAACAATCCATTGTGACAAGTTTACTGGGCTATGTTTCACAGCTGTTTCAGTTGTACGTGGTACCACTTTCTTTCAAAAACTATTCTAAGCATAACTAGCGACATCCCTAATTGCACTTTAATCTTTTCCATCGATGAGCTGTTCAAGTTCCTACGCTGTTGGAATGTTGGAAAATGTTGGAAAATGTTGGAAAATCTGTTTTAGAGAATGTGTCGTCACCTATCCCGGACGTAAATCACGTTCTAGTCACCCGCCATTGTTGCAAAGCTGCAGACGACACCACGGTCACGTTACCGGGCACTGTTCCAAATTTGGTCAGCACTATTTCCCTTGGGAAACAGCTTTTCAAAAAATACCCTCTGACGTCACTTTTGTCGATCCGGTGGAGACTAGACGTATCTGTTTTCTCGTTTCGTGACGTATTCTGACGAATCGCGACACGGAATGAGCATGTGGCGTGTTATAATATAGGATACGACAGTCTAGTTTGAATGGGTTTCCAAGTGATAAGTGTATATGATTCTTCACCGACAACCGTCAGCTTGTCTGACACTCGGTAATTGAGTCTTGATCCTATCCAATGCAAAGCCGTGTTTTATTGAAAACTAACGTTCTTACGTTCTAATACAAACTAGGTGCCCATACGAAGCAATAGCGTGTGGGATCTTGGTTTTATTATTGTAAAGAAGCCAAGTTTAATGTAAACATCACAACTTATTTGTCTTTATTCGCCGAGATTTTGATTCGGCGTACTGATTTGTTTCATGTTCCGTTTAGTAGAGTTCTTGACGGCCTTTTAAGCACCATTCCGAGACCATTCCATTTAATAATGAATGACTACAGTGGCATTGGTCGTTTTTCTGTAACTTAAAGTGTCTTTTAAAATATTTTAAAGCTTTGCATTTCTGAAAATGTTAAAGTTTGTCCGTTTTGTCTGTGTTTTAACCTTCTTTTATAAATGGCCTCGGCTTTGGAAGTCGTTAATTTTAAAACAGTATCATAATTCGCGTTATGATATGATCGTTAGCTTCTTTTCCAGATGAGTAGGTACCGAGGGTTGCAAATTCGAATCGCATCAAAATATCATTGAATTGTTCAAACGGTATTTTGTGTTAGTTACACATTGTTATCTCCTTTGTGACAAGTCGACTTCTTTGTTGAGGCAATACGAAGTGTTTAGCTCGTACGACACATTGGAATTCCCGCTTGATTATACTGAAAACGCTATTAAAATAATAATAATTAAGTTGGAGCTGCATGTTGCCAACACATTTTTTTAAAGGGAGTATTTCTCATCAAAGATGACAAGAAAACTCCCCTAATACTTATATTTTTTTAAAGCAGAGAATCTAAAGTTTAGTATGGTATAAATATTTTCCTCGCAGTCTGAAGGGGGTGTATATTTGGGTTAAAAATCCTCGATTTAGGTATTGATGATAAACATTAATTTAAGTCAAAAACTTTATACTATTTTTTGAAATGTAATGTTTCATTTGAAATAAGAGTATATGTTAAAACGACTATTTTATTTTTCATTATCTATTCTCATTCTAAAATGGCACGAGTTGAAAGACTGACACTCAAAAAAGTGATTAAAACATGATCACAGAATTAAAATGCCTCTTATTCAAAATGTAACAATTTTATGGCCAAACAAAATAGTCGTTTTTATATATAGCATTTAAAGAACATAATGTGAAAATTTCAGAAAATTTCACTCAGACAGAGAGGAGTTACATTCTTTCGAAATCTTGAACTAGGAGAAAAGAGAAGGAAATCGGGTGCTATGCTTACATTTGCATAAATCATCAATTCTTTATTACACAAATAATGACTGCTTGACAAGCTTAAAGGTGAACCCAACCAATATTTTAATCTCGGGTCAACAAATTAATTGAAATTGATTGAATATGAACTTGAATGAATATTTCCAAAAAAAGTGATTTTGAATAATATTGGCTGTGTTGTCTGCAGCGTGCCCTTAAGGATAGTGTTCCCTGTCTGCATACATACATACAACTAGTTTTGTTAATTTTTCTCCGAGTAGTTCTGTAATTACAATGCCTGGTAGGATTTCCCTTTTAGAAATAAAATTTGAAAGAAAGGTATTCAACAAATATACAGAGTGTCATAACACGGAGAAATGTTTTTTGCATGATCCAGCTTGGTACTAAACCCGGCGAATGTCATCGATCAAAGCAAAAAGTGAACTTGTTGGTGTTTGGTGAAGCAAATGCATGTTTTTTCTTATTCTCGGGGTATTGGCATGCAGTGACTTCATATCACCAAAGGACCTTGGATTACATGAAATAGTATGCAAATGAGTGAACAGATTCATTTTAAAGATTGAAGTGACAAATAAGTATATAAATAAATGAATAAAATAATAAATAATAAATAAATATAAATAGGCTACAATTTCAATGATGTCTAAAGCTTTAACAAGGTTTTTTTGGTGTGCAGGAGAGTTTCCGTCCAAAATCAGGCATTTGAATTCAATACTTTTCAAATCATTTTATTCCTAATGGTTGGTGCTCATGTAGATAGATTTAACAGTATATGATCAGGGATAAGAAAATTAGGCCAGGGGTAAGAAAATTAACAGATGACAGGAAGAATCGAAACAAGCTTCGAAATGTACGACTTACCTTATCGTAATAGTAAAAGAACTTTAGATGCGGAAAGTTAGGATTGGAGCAGTGATATGATATATCCAGGTTCTCTAACAATAAATCCTTGTCCCTGAATTCAAAGAACAATCGCATGCGACCTGATGGAAATATAATGTGTTAGTGTACCCGTGCCGTACCGCAGTTAATTAGCAGTACAGAGGACAAGTTATTTTTACATATATGACAACCAAATAATGAGTCAGATATTTAATCTGCCATCTTGTGAATCACCAAGGATTGGATCTTTATGCCCATAAATATGGCATAAGTATTCATTTCAATTGGTATGGACTGGTTCTCGATTTTTATCACGTACCGAAAACAATTTTTAACTATGGCACCAATTCATTAAGAACCAAAGCAACACTAACTAACATTTAGATACTGCATGATAAATAGATTGCACTCACATTTATTGTTGTCCGTATCCGCTTCTATAAAACTCAGCGGGGGCTCGCCTGGATTTTTGTAGTTTAGCTTGTCTGCTGCAATTTTTTCTTTTTCCAAATAAATTCTTAAAAACGCTGGCTACTAGAATATACGGGAACAGCTATAGTTACAAAAAAGCTTAAACTCTGATGCAGGCTGGTGTTTTGACTGCCACAAAAGTCCAAGTGCCAAAAGATTTTAGTATTTGTGGCCCACCTATCACTGCTAACTTTGACGGTCTTCGCTAAGAAATATGTGTGAATGCTTCAATCCAGATCGACATGAAACATTCATGTATTGTCACCTGGTCTAGGCTTTAGATGGTCAAGTGTATTTGCCCTCGTTTGGGGTTTTCAGAGTCATATCACCATTTGTTTTGTTTTTCATTTCCCAGTCCTATTGTGGTTTATAGAATGCTGCTGTGTCATCAAGACAATTACATCGAGAGTGACGGGCAGCAAGATGGCCAGTCTATACGCAGCTTTTCATAAAACTCAGTGGTGTCAAATCAGATGTCAAACATTCTATCACTCTGAGAACTTGTTAGTTCGCAGTTCTTCGGACGAGTTGAAAAAAGAAACTCTGACTGTGTTTACGGTCATTCGCTCCTCGAAAATCTAAGATCTTAAACTTTCTCTCAAACTTCCCTCAGGCAAACTTTCAACCATTCTCTTTCAACTCAAAATTAAAAATTGGGGGTCACTGTGCATATTTGTTACTAGAGAAACAAATTACCCAATATTAAGTATTCAAAATGACCACCATCCTCTAGCAGGTAAATAAAATTCCCGGTTTTCACAAAACTAACTTTGTTTGCTCCATGGGCAAAATACCCCCCCCCCCCCTAAGTGGTAGGCTAAAAACAATATTGTAAACAAGTATCAAGGAGAAAGCCAAATAAAAGAATGAACAAACAAATAATTTGTGATCAGAACACCAAGATGTAAGATAACATACCCAGTCACTTTGTTCACGCGGTTCGGTCTCACATGTTTCGTTGTAGACTGGCGGCCACTTTGCAACGTCAACGACGATGACAACCAACGTGTAGGATGTGTTATCCATGTCATGAGAAACATTGACAGCCTGTAATTAAAGTAGCAAGGATGTGCTGAAGGAAATGTTGACAAAATAAAATCTGATTAAAGGATTTGTAGGTGGCGTTCATCTACAAGGAAAAATGTAGAATGGCCGAAGGGAGCTTTGTAATTATCGTTTAACTGGTCGCGATTGATTCGAGTCAAAACGTGAACATTGTTAAATAATTCTTGCAAAAGTATGATTCAATCAAATCTGAAACTGGTGAACTTCTATATGAAAAGACTAAGCGCAATAGTATGGGAATACAGTAGAGGACCATATGTACTCCGGGAAAAGAAATTGCATATATCTCAAAGGGACAACCCTTGCCATATCTTAACGTTTCAATTTTTGAGTGAACGAATAATATATTGGGAGATTATAAAACAGGGAGGATCACAGTTTAGCTAAACGAATCATTAAGAAGGCAAGGCAGTGACTTGCATAACAGATACCATATTGTATTGGATCAGATTGGATTGGATTGAAATGAATTTTTCCCCTGAGTCACGGCTTCTTCTTTTGCCTTTGTTGTATTTTATGGCCCGTAAAATAGCTACAAATACTGTCGAATTGCTTTCTTTATTTATTTTATTGAAACGAAATTTTATTAAGCCTCTTTCCCAGCATTCATGAATTCTATTTCGTATCTACAAATGTACTTGTTGTACTGCAAGCTTTGACTCGCACAAGTTCAGTAGAGATGACTTTTTACCACAGTGACCAGACTACATCTTTTCTAAGCATGCTGTTAGTGGAGTGAAAGGCAGTCTCCCTGATAATTGATATATTCAATCACTCAGATCACAGTAGAGCGTTATCACATCGCTGTGCAAAGTATTCTAGACACTGTTAAAAACACCAAAACATACAGTCATAGAAAAATTAAACAGTTCAAACATTCAGCCTCAACAATGCGGTGGTTTAGGTGACAACGATTGTATACTTATGCTTTTTGGCACTTTTTATGCCATATTTTATTTGCAATGCCTTGTACCGATCCCGCTAAAAGTATATTCGATTGTTCAGTATCAGCTGTGTAAACACTTTTGCACTATTTATACACACAGACAATACATTGCTGACAATTGTTGACAACCGAATTCAAGTCATTAATACCAATGTGGCTACGTGTACAGGGGGCGTTACCACTAGTGAAACACAAGTCATTTCCAAATAATAATCCTCTTAATCGTTGAATTGCTTTGCCAGAAAATTTTATGCGTAAAGTTGTAGAGTGCAGAATGTCATGGTTTAAATAAGATTCTCTTATGTCTCGGGAATGAACGTGCAACTAGGCCGGCAGTTTGGAGAGAACTTGTTTACCACCAATGTGCTTACTTATCAGCATTGAGATACTTGTTGTCAACGAATTTACGTGTAAAAGGCTTGAACAGATATTTGATGTGTACTACCGCCTTTTTGACTTGCCGCTATCGCATCAATTCTTAAAGCTAGCCCCTAGATATTTATGCCCCGGGAATTTATTCTTTTGTGCTTCTTTCGTGGATTTTGCTTATAGTTGTTTGTGTTGGTTGACTTAAAATAATAGCCAAATGCACACAACCTCAACTCTGCTTGGAATAAGACAAAATTAAGTATTCAGTGAAACATTTTACCGTCTCTACCAAAATTAGCTTTGTCATGAGACCTTGATTGACGGTGCCTTTCATCTATAGCAGTTTTCCCTTACATTGTGGCAATGTTTATTTTGTAATAGGAAAGCAAGTCGCAATGGAAGATGTTCATTTTGTCACAGAGAAAATAATAATAATATAATTTATCATTTGCAATCAGCAAAGGAGACACTATATTTTCAAATTATGTATCGTTATCGTATTTTGAACACTGATGATTTTATGCCACTATTCCATGTATTCTTGATATCGCAAAACGGTTGACGTCAAAAGAGCGACTTTGTTCCTTTCAACCTATCTCTATAACCATAGCCCCAACTGAGTGTGCAATATGTCCGGATGGTAAGGGATAACCGTCCTCATTGGGGTAGGCCGAACAAAAAAAATTGTGCTGTTCCCATAACCCGACCTACCCTACTTTTTACCTGCCGACCCTAAACTTTTTAGAGCTTCGTAAACACGGAAGTAAAAAATATCGTAAAATCATGCGTTCGTTACTTGGAATTTGATTTTGCTTGAACGAGAATGTCTTCTATGGTTTTTTTTCCTTTTATATGTGTGATACATTTTTCTGGAAATGTTGTGGCCAGTGTTTGACAGCCCTGAACCCCTGAAAAATGCATATTTAAAAATAAAAATATTTTGCAAAAAAATTCCTGCCGACCTACCTGCCCTGTTTTTGAAAACCTTGATATCGGAACAGCACAATTTATTTTTTTGGCCTTGGCGAAGTGGTTTTCCAGGACAGTTACATCCCGGACATTTTCCAGGGATATTTGCTTTCGGGACACGTACAATACAACTCTTGCACGTGGTCACATGTTGGATGGCAATCGAAGATAAATGCCCCTTGCGTAACCTTCCTCATTTCCTTTGCACCACCGCGGAACTGAGTCTGAGCTCTTATCAGGGCAAGCCAACCAGCCAATATCCTGTTTTTATCACCGGACGTGTTTTGACATGGACATATACCACTCCAGTATAAGTCACGAGACCACTTTTTTACTTCAAAACGAAAGTTTAAAATATAAACTGAAAGCAAAAGTGCTACGCCTCGGTATACAAGTAGCAATTTTCCAGTGATAGCACAGGGGGCTCTTGCTCCTTGTTTATTTGTGTTTGTTTGTTTGTGTGTATGTGTTTGTTTATTTGTTATGTTTAATAAAATAACAGCGAAAAGCTGTTTTGTTAATATTTGTCAATAAAGAGCAGTTTATTTATTTGTTTGTTTGTTTGTTTGTTTGTTTATATTAATTACCGATGGTTAGGGTTAGGTTAGGGTTAGGGTTAGGGTTAGGTTAGGGTTAGGGTTAGGGTTAGGTTAGGGTTAGGTTAGGGTTAGGGTTAAGGTTAGGGTTGGACGTATTCACTCCCTCTATGAATACGTCCAACCCTAACCCTAACCCTAACCTAACCCTAACCCTAACCTAACCCTAACCCTAACCCTAACCCTAACCCTAACCCTAACCCTAACCTAACCCTAACCATCGGTAATTAATATAAACAAACAAACAAACAAACAAATAAATAAACTGCTCTTTATTGACAAACATTAACAAAACAGCTTTTCGCTGTTATTTTATTAAACATAACAAATAAACAAACACATACACACAAACAAACAAACAAACAAACAAACAAACACAAATAAACAAGGAGCAAGAGCCCCCTGTGGTGATAGGCCTACCTCGGCGATTTTTTTTATCTGATGTCACACACCTAAAAGAGATTTCATAACCTACCTTCACGGACTTCGCAGTTATCTCCATTTGGTAAGTCTGGTCAATGTTGAAGTCAAGGTAACCAGCAAGAATGATGTCACCATTGGTTTCGTTTACTCGGAATCGTTCGTTCTTCAGTGAAATAAGATGATTAAATTCCATTCAATAATTAATGTATGTCTAGAAGTATAATTCTGTTCAAGCACTTCCTTATAGAAACAAGATAAATATTAGGAGGAATTTATCACGTGCAACGCCCAAAGTGCATGACTATTGACTTGTATTATGCGAACAAAGCACACGCTTTCTAAAGTTATATGTCATTTTTATTGGCATGACTTCATGGAATTAACCCTTGACGTAAACTTTTTGTGACTTGCCATGGTTTGTTTATACTGGGAACAAAGTTTATTATAGGCTTGCCATTACCACTATTGTCGAAGACTTTAGAAAGAAACGTTCACGCCGAATTGACTAAAACATTTCAAGAATGTGATTTTGTGACAGAATTGCAAGACAAGCAATAAATGTTTTGCCATTATGCTATTTAAAGAGCATAGTTACAGTACTTTTTCATTTCGTTCACCGAAAGCACAATAGATGCTCCGTTGAACACCATTCAACATTACTTCACCTTTGTCCTCGTCGGTAATATGTTAACACTTAATGACCTGTTGGTCTAGCTCAATAATTTGGAAATAATCTGACGTAGTTTCACATATTTAGGATTTTCAAATTAAATACAAAACGAGTACACCAAAAACTGAAAATGGATGTATAAAAGGAAGTGTTGTAAATTTGCAATTGCCAATTGACCTTTGGCAGTACTTAGTAAACTGTTTGATAAAGTTGAAATAAATACGTGTATTATCCACTAACTTTATTTCCCTGCAGAATTATATGTTTTGCATTGCTATCGTCACTCATATCGACATACTGGTTTAGTACGTAGGCTGGTGGTGAAAACACCACCGTACCTAGTTTTATGTCCTTGAGAGAGAGAGAGAGAGAGAGAGAGAGAGAGAGAGAGAGAGAGAGAGAGAGAGAGAGAGAGAGAGAGAGAGAGAGGTGTAAACTAAATACTCCAGCAGAGTGGTGCATCATACACAAAGCTTTACGACTCAGTAAAATTGCAAATGTTGATGCAATATGCAATTCATAGAGTTACAAACAAAATTTAAAGAGACTGGCAATAGAGTAAACGAGCCACGAAAAATGAAAGACGCGTTTCGGGACTCGTTGAAAAACAACAGACTTGAAGCTTCAATATAACACGACTATAATACACATAATTTTTCTCATAGATTCATCGCAATTGTACTTTGTAAAGAACCCTCATACTGCTGTTACAGATATTGCAACGTAAACCTACTTCAGGAATCTCTACTTCGCATTCTCTCTTCTCCAGATCATCGCCAATACGTAAATTTCCATTTACATCCGTCTGACCTGAAAGTAACCGCTAATACTGATCAGTCTGTGAATTGTTCAGCGAATCTCGCCTAAACTTCTTTCCGATATCTGTACTATATTCTAATTCCAATCTGTGGTTCTATATTTTGGCCTTTTGAACACTTTACAATAATATGTTCCGTGGAAAACTTACAGAAATGGAATATTGACAATGTGACTTTTAGCGTACAGATGACGAGACTCAAAACATTCTGTAAACACGGCACAACTACACACATACACACACATACATATACAGACAGACAGACAGACAGACATACACACACACACACACATACACACACACACACACACAGACACACATACAGATACAGACAGACAGACAGACAGACATACAGACAGACGCCTCTGACTTATCAGTGACTGGTGGTTATCCTACGGCCGGCTGAAGCCCATGTAACCCATTGTTCTTAGCAGGGCCCAGGGGCCTTCCACCCTGTACCACTCAATACGCATGCGACTGTAGTCCTGTTTGTTTTAGTAAAATAGACCACTCGTTTATTATTGTTTGAAATTATTTTGACCTTTGTATTTCAGCAAGTGTTTACGCTGTATTTAGGGTTGCACGACTGTTGTTCCATGGTATAAATGAGCAGGCTTTCACTGGACACTGCGCGTACTTGAACATGCACTCTAAATCAAAAGACCATAATCATACGAAGGTCATTTGAACGCTAGCCGGCACAAACAGAAAGCCATTGTATAGGCCTATAAAAAATTAATTGCCTTACCTATAAGACCTTGGAGCGCCACAGCGTGCAAGTCAACGACGAAACACAGGACACTGAAAATAATTTTACGAATTGTGAATTTTTCCATGTCTGCTCAGCTCTGCATGTTCGTCGCTAGTTATAACATTTGTAATGCTCATATGACTAAAGGTAATTCCCGACTTTCATGACGTCATTTATCTTCATTGTAGCCTACGAGAAGGCATTCGTCAACAGATATTTCGCATGAGCACTTGTGGTCTGAGTTACTGTAGGACCTATAGGTTAAAAGCCCTAAAAAATTGATCCCGGAATAGGTTTTTCGATGAATAGCTCCGTTAGCTGCATCTGAATTTTCTTAAATCTTTGTTAATTTTTTACCCTGCAAGATGTTATGGTCCGTCCCTGACAGCTTGTACATGTACGAGCTCATACTCGATCGAGCTGGCCTGCTGCAGACGCCAACGCTCGTCTTGCGGAAAGTACCATCGCAAATCGAGGGTGATAAGTTGGGCGTTCTGGTGGGTTTTTTTAACAGAATAGGCTGTTTAGTTTATTTGTTAATTTGTAAATATAAATGGCTACGTGAAGGCTGGTCTTCAAATATATTAACAAATACGCTAAATTCATTTTTTTACATTTGGATAAAAGTGTATAAGCTACGTGTAGGCCGTACGTGTTCATTGTTGTATTAGCTAGATATCATGGCCTAGGCCGATACTTGAAGACTATTTGTCAACACGATTTACGTTCAAGTACGTCTTTTCTTACGAACCACATTATTAAAGCGTAACATGTCTGGGAGATTAACCATCAAATGGATAAATCCAAGTAAATTGAAGTTGAAGCATAACTCTAACTGTAAACAGCCATAAGTAGCTACTGGAGGGGAAGCAAACACCAGAATTCCCAATAAATATAGCAAGGTTAATTCTCTGTTCCATAACCTTTTTCATGTTTTGTACTTTTTCTTAAACGCTTAAAGTGATAGGAAAATCTCTTCTACTTTTCTGACACAAAATTAATCTCTCAGAAATATCTGAAATATCTCATAAATATTTTCACCAAACTTGGTCTTGAAAATTCTACTAAGTGCGCAATTTGTTACACTTCCATTCTTCCTTGAATCATTGCAATGGGTTCTTTTCGAATTTTCCAAGTATTCATTTTCATACTCTTTTTAAACTTCTTACGTACCCGAAAATAATATTTTACTCTAAATGCACTGAAAACATGACTGTGATTGTAACTTCCTAAACTTGATGGTTGGAATTTAGCCAAGGGAGAACTAATTTGTATATTTTCTTATTTAAGTAAATTTTGCGAAAATATGGCCTACTGGTAAACGGTCCAATATCTTATCACAAACATACTGAGATTTATTTTACAAGGGAATCTGCCTAGCTCAGATCTAGTGCCCTCAAAAGGGTGCGTATACTTACTCCTATGATAAACCTGAGATATGACATACAAAGACTTACAAGGCAGTTATCAACACTTGAAATTTCAATCCCCCATATTTCTGAACAATATGAAAGAATTGGGACAATCAAACAGTCAAAAAGTTTTAAACACAGCTTTGGATTCAGCATTTTTTTCACGCAATATAGATTTTGAAATACTGAATAAAGCTTTCATTGCCATATTTTTAAGATTAATCTGATTTTGTTTGAAATTCCTATTCGGTGTAAAAACAACGCCAACATATGTGTACTGATTCACTGCTTCAATCACACTTTCCTCAATATAAAATTGCTGATTCCTTATGAAACGGTTACCCATATTGAATATCATTTTTGGGTCTTATTGATAATGATTGAAAGGCCCCACGTTTTACTGTATGCAACTTTTATTGAAACAATTTTGTAGACCATCTGCTGATTTTGATATCAGTATCAAATCATCTGTATGTAAAATATAATTTAACTACTGATCTCCAAGAATCAGAAAAACCACCAAACTCGTCTGGAAGATCATTTAGGAAAATATTAAACAATGTTGGTGCCATATTGCAACCTTGTTTTTAATTCATTTCAAATTACTTTATTTTCCATTAATGAAACACACACGAAATAATGGAAAATTTTCTCTTCACCATAAAGCTCCCGATTTACAATTATTAGAGCACCGTGTACACAATCTGAAAAAATTCAATGAATTACATAATTCCGAGTTTAAAACTGCCACTGCTGAAGGAATGAAAGACTTTTTGTACAAGTTTTTACGAGCAAAGGGTACCTTAAGTCGTCGATCTGACAGGAGGATTTTTAATACTTTGCTGAGTGGATGTGTTTGATCCTGATGGATCTGAATGGCTTTCCTCTTCAAAGGTTGGTAATATACTACTGAAAGTTGCCGTTGTTCATACCAACAATCTTTCCTGCCAGATTAACGACTTGTGTTAATTTCATTTTGTCCTTAACTGAGAGGTCCCCGTACCAAGAGACAATATTGAACATTAAAATACTCTAAACAAACGAACGATACATAGTTACTAAAATATTCTTGTTAACATTAAAGCCTCTCAGTTTCTTCAGGACGAATAATATGAGCGCTGCTGTGCTGTTTACAGTGTTGTCTGTAAAACAACATTTCTAATCTAAAATTGTACCAAGATATTTAAAAATTGACACTCTTTCAATATGTTTTCCATCTATAGTTATCGGTCGAAGTAATGAGTTTGGAACCTGCTTCTGTGTTCCCATGATACACATTTCTTTCGTTTTATCGACATTTAATTCAAGAAAGCTTTGGTCAAACCAAGACTGCAAATAATCTATGAATAGAAAATAACGACTGAGAGAGTATTCGTCTTTGAGTCGTGCAACTGAGGCCATGTGATCAGCAAATTTCATGAGAGTGAGAATGACATTATTAAATCTTAATTCATCTGTATAAACTGAGACCACATGAGGAGAAAACCCGTTTGAAATACCTCTACAGAGTTTCATTTTGTACTGAGTATCACCATACGTGGACTTAACGACATTGTAAAAGCAGTAACCTCCATAAATGTAATAATCTCCATAAATGTAACATCAACCATAATTGTAATAAAAGACCCCCATAAATGTAATATCGCCCATAAATGTAACAAAAATCAACCATAAATGTGATAAAAACACCAACCACAATTATAATAAATTGTAACCATAAATGTAATACTTGTCAACCATAATCTATTTTGTCATTGCAATTGAAGCATTAGCCCTTTAATATTTATCTATGAAATAAGGAAAGCAACTCCACACATTGTTCATATCTTAATTGTTTGTGTTTAGTGTGTTTTGTGTATTTTGAAAGTGTATTTTACGTTTCGTTGTTTTGTGGATAGAACTGATTGGCTACAGTAGTAATCTGCGTGTCAAGTGCAGTCTCTACTCCAGAGTGGAGAGACTGTATAACACTACGATCCTTTAACGCTGTTTTTCGAAGATTTGCCTTACTTTCTTCATTAGTCGCCTCAAAATAATCTTCAGTGGACAAATTGTGTGGAATAATTGATAGATTGTCTGTATTCCTATGGTGTCCCACTTGAAGTTTGTACTTTCACTGGGGATACTAATTTTGTTCGACTGCGTTCAAGGTAGTGTTCGTATCGTGTTTGATTGAAATGTAGAGAGATGTTTTCGCCAACATGTTTGTGTCGTAAGATAAGGTTGTTGTTTGTTCTGAGTCGTCTGTTGTAAACTTTGTGTGGTATCACTGGTTGACGAGCTATTTTGACGCTTCCTAATTATGTCACCGTAATTAGTGTCTTGAGCGGCTGTTCCACTTTCTTTATCGAACGGTTTGGTCGGTACGTCTGGTAGTGTTCTCAGTGCATTCTATTTTGTGTTTCGCAAAGGAAATCTAGTTTCAGGAAAGTGTGCAATAACATGACACTGGTCTCATTGAAGTTTATTATTTACTCAGGGCATTGATAAACAAATGGTCATAGACAAATTAAAGTTTATTATATTTATAGTTGAGTTTTATTACATTTGTGGCTAATTTGTTTATTACATTTGTGGTTCCGGGTTGTTACATTATTGGTTGATCTTTATTTCGGACAATGAGCATGTCCATATATATAAATCATTACAGGATTGGGAGAAAAAAATGATACAAAAATGGTGACATCAAGAAAAATTCATTTATGGGTTGGACCATGAAGATATATTTCTGTACAAAGAAACTCAGATTAGAAGACTGAATTTATCCATCTTCTCCTCAAGCCAGAAGTGAAGTACACAACATCATACACCTTACGTATAATTAAGTTTTCACTCATAGAAATCCTTTTCATCAAACTGTTTATTTGCTTTCTAAGCAAAGCATCAAAAATGTCAATCCCATTACATGCAAACATAGTACTAGCGCTGCTGCGTCTGTCATATCGCAGAAATATGCGACCAGCATAATTGTAAGCAACTTTCAATTGCTTCAGGGCGCTTTTATTATAGCTGACCCATAAGTTACCACCATACAATTGATAACAATATGCTTTAACTAGTTTACACTTTAACACTTTGAGAACACAGAGAAAATTTTCTCAAAAGCATGTTAGCAGAGATATAAAAAGATCTCCTCCGACGCTCGATATCAGAATTGTCACTGAAGATATTTGTCAACAGATAGCCGAGGTGTTTTTAATTTCAACAAATCGCAGTTTAACATCATTGAGATAAACAGCCGGAATATGCACTTACAATTGTGGTTGATATTACATTTGTGGATATTATAAAATTTATGGAGGTTACAAAAGCTACCAGATATACCCAACCTCTGCATTTTTAAAAAGGGGCCTTTTCTCCGAACACAATCAAATGCTTTTCTAAAGTCTACGAATACCACATAAAGATTGCTTGATGCGGAATTTTTTAATCTTTTCGTGGAGAACATTGTATCAATAGCAGTTTTTAACAGAAAAAAAAACATTGTGGCTTACGTTTGTTTTTTTCGGAAATCAAGCTGGAGAGGAGAAATAAGATTATTATCCTCAAGATACTTAATAAGCCTTTTATGCATTAGTGATGTAAAAAGTTTTGAGAAACCACCAGCGAGAACATCAGTATTTGCTTGCATCAACCGTTGAGGGCGTACTCAATCAACGGGTACGATTTCTTCGTTTGAATGACCTTGTGACCCGAAAGGCGGCCTTGTTGTCACTGCCAGGAAATATCACGACCAGGAAGAGACCGCCGTTGTCGTAAGTTTTGCCATAACCGTTCCATCCACCTAACGATAGTGAAGTCAAATAATATGGTCTGATGTTACAACTGCGATGGCGACGATGCCACGCCAAACACAGCGTCAATGTAAGTGTTACACATGTTAGGCTTACATGTATAAAAATCGGTGAGTCCCTCTAGGCTTTATGATGTTACGACAGGTCTGTATTTACACACCCACGTTTCTATCAGGGCTCAGGGTAGCTGCAGTACAGTAGCTCGAGGTTTTGCCTAGGTATTTGGGTCGGACGTTTTGCCGTCCGACCCAAATACCCAGGCAAAACCTCGAGCTACTGTACTGCAGCTAGGCTCAGGGGGTAGCTCTGCATGGCATGGCTGTGTGTTACCGGCGTTATACACGGCCTCCAACCACATCGGTGGCCTGTAATACCATTACATCCATGGTAACACAGAGCCCTGCCACGCAGACCTAGGCTCAGGGCAGGATTGAGTTAAGGGGCTGGTTCGCTCAGAAATGGAGAGAGAAGGCTTCAGACCTACAGTTCCAACTTCTGGCCTGTGGTCTATCTCCAAACTTCAGTGTTCCCTCTATCCAGTGTCTATCAAACATGTATTTCTGGAAAATGCGTCATTTTGAGGAACTCTGGATATGTCTTTGCGTCATGACAACCCTATTATCTTTACATGTCCACTAAAAATTGGCCCCTATTTTGTCGCTGAAGCACAACTGACTTTGATTTGAAGGTGCATTTATGGCGTAAGCGTGACCACAATTTACAACACAGTGATCTGACGCAATTTTAGAGCCAGGCCAATCCAAAAACCTATTCAGTGTCCAAGCACAACCGAATTCCAACCCTTAAAGCCCAGTGGTCGTCGCGCTGCGCGTGCGCGATTCTTTTGTTGATAAACATAAATGTTTGTAAACATAAGTCTTCTCAACTTCAGTTGGAGTGAGATGGGAGCGGTCCCTCACTTTGTTAACGCCGTTGTAAGACTCAACATCATGCAATAGTAAAATATTAAGATCGGAAACGAACTTCAGTGGTGTATTTCTATCTATAAACTCATGTAAGGCTACGAACATTGAGACAATGCACATTATGTCGCTGAGTTTACTGCATGCAGTCACAGTGAACAAATGGGTCAGCAACAAGCACAATGCCTAACGGAACACAAAAATTACACTTAAGACCATGATCTGCAAGCCAGAGCAGGACATGGAGATGTTGTTGCTTCGATAAGGGAGAAGGTCACCGCATTGACGTACATGGATATACATGTATGAGAGAATCCGGTCCCACAACCTGCTGCACAACGTACCGGCCTCGCAACGACTTGGCCCACGACCCACTGTTGATCACCATTTCTTACTTCTTCTAGTAATAAGTGGCAAGAAATAGTCAAATGACAGGACACAATAGACAAAACGAGCGGGTTTTCGCGGCATTCGGCAGGAAAATTGCCCGGCTACACATAGGGAAGTATGAGATCCTGTGCATGGTCATGGCAGAGATCCAACGGCTAGCTAGTATAGGCCTACCAGTGCTACGCAAACTTCGTTGCTGTTCCTCCTGATTGCCGGGTAGGTCTGAATCCTCTTTCAAATGAGATAAACCCCACATAACAAGAAGACTTATGAAAGGTCCTTCGCTTGACTTGATACCTGTACTCGGAATTCTCGTTTGCACACCCCCCCCCCCCCCACACTGGGTAAACTTCTTAGTTGAGTTGGATTCTCCACAGCCGAGTGTAGCGCGCCATATGCCCAGTTCTCTTGACATCGACGTTCATGCAGACCAAGGAACAGATGTTTCTCGCTGTAGAGGGCATTGCTCTGCGAGCTGTAGATTTCTGTAGCTTGCGTTTTTGTCAATTGTACTCCTGTTGGGCCTCTTGAAATGAAAGTTCTCTTCATTGCTAGCGATGTCGTACACCAGAGCCCGGTCATTGACAGTCTGTTGGCATATACACGCGCACGGGTAAGTGTTTAGCTCCACGGCTCGAGCGAGCCCCATTCAACTGATTCAAGAAAATCATGATCAAATGTGATCTCAATCCAGCGTGTAATTACTGTTCAATATTCAGCAGACCTTTTATTGCATATTAGATTTGGTAAGTTGGTATGCTTGTGACAAATCAGCCGCCATATCAGCGGCAATATCGCAAACATAATAATCAACCCGTAACCTCGTGTGGCATTCTTGGATATGTTGTCAACAAGGGGGGGGACCCCTCAGGAGCATGCGCAGCGTGATGACCACTGCGCTTTAAGTTACCAGGTCCATCTGATTTAGTGTCCGGTTTGCAAAGCACATTAACATGAATTATCAAACACATATAAATGTACAGATATAATTTAATTGTTTTTTATGGGAAAAATGTTTGCCCAATAGACTCCAATGTGACTTGATATTTTTGGACAAAGCACTATATTGGCCACATTTTGCCTTCCTTTTGAGGGGGGGATTTGAATGCATTGTGAGTTTGTTAGGGGGCCTTTTAGCATAAATTAAGCGTCCATGCCAGATAACATGGGGTTGCTCGAGTATAAGCCCCTCCCCTAGTTTTACCGCTGTTTAGTGTTGCCGAACCGGGGGCTTATACTCGGACGAGTACGGTAATATAATTATGATAAACCATTGCTTCTATTTCCTTTATGATACTTGTACATTTTTCGATTACAACTTACGCCATCACAAAACTGCATTCTGCATAATATCCAATCCATTGGCATAATATCATCTGAGCAGAGAAGTTTCATGACACTTTCATTTTTCCAAATAGAAATATGGAAATTTTTGAATAATCATTCTGCACCAGATAATTTCTCTCATCCTGAGCATATGCTCAGCTGCCTGTGAACTAATGAATTTTCTTGTCAATTTGTTGTGCACTATGTACATCACTTGTGCACATACTGTGCACAGCTATAGCTATCAGTAAAACTGATTCAAAGCTCGTAATATCATCTTTTGGCACATAAAAAGTGGTGTTCAAGAAATTAAAAAAATGCTGCACACTTTTTGAATTAAATGATTTGGTCTTCTTCTTTTCCAGTGAATTTTAGTAAACTTTGTTCTACATGTATGTACTAGGCAGTGATCGTTGAGTTGTTGAACATATCTGTCTTCCAAGTATAAATACTCACTAAATTTTTGTATTTTAATTTGCAGATACCAGTATAATACAACAGCTGAGCTGCTTAAAGCTCACTAAAACGCAATTCACAGACACATCAGTATATTGCAGTTTCTACGGACTTCCTTAAAGAAAGAGCATTTATTAAAGCTCAAAAATATCCCCTAAATGTGTAGTACTTGCCCTTTGAGATGTGATACATATGCATCAGCCAAATTTCTCAAATCTTACTAAAACCATTTCAGTGTATAGGCTTTCATGTAATTGTACAACTGCTTATTGTTCCTTATATTTTACAAATGCTATGATAATTTTGTTTTCACAGTCAGTGGCAACGGAGGAGTCCTCATTAAACAGGGCTGGTGTGTTAAGGAAAGTGGGACTAAAGTGTTTGGTCGGCACAATTGGAAGAGGCGATGGTTTGTTTTGACTCAGAATGGTGATGTGGTCTCCCTAGCTTACTATGAAAATGAGTAAGTTGACATTCAGCAGTCAGATATGACGTGTGATAGATTTTTGGGTCTGATCATTTCATATCTTCTGCATAGTTTTCCTCATTTAATAGTGATATTGCCCTTTTGTATCTTACTGTTAATGCCAGCTGCTAATATTTGGCCATTCAATTGTGCAGAGATCATGAAATATTGAGAAAAAGTGTTTCCTGATGAGTATTGAGACCCTCAGAATCTGACATTCCAGGATCTATTCAGGTTTGACTGATCTCCTTCTGAAGGTATTTTACTATTCTGATTGATATCTTTGAGTGTTCTAGGGAGTTCACAAGACATTACACATGCACACAAGATTATAGGAAGTTCCCAGTATGGCACATTTTTTGATTTTTTTTTTCTCAGCTTTGACAACATAAAAACTACATTTATATACATTCATATAGTACAGAGTTGGACAAGGAAATAGGAGAGTTTTCACTTGTTTTACATTTGTTGCCATTTTCCAAACACTGGTCATATTACGAAGAAAACCTGATACAACATGCGAGTCATGGGCATTAAAAGCCATGTGTTCCTATTGATAACATGTTATTCTGTCAGGAGTCAAATGTTTATATGCTCCATGCCATGCCACTGAAAGACCACCAATTTGTACATCGATAGGCAGCCATTTTTGAGTATGGCTCCTTTTTAACATTGACTTTCTATGAAGTTGCCACAGTCAATTCCGGTCAGTCATCGGTAACACGACGTCCTGTACTAATCCTACAGAAAGCACATTTGCATGAACTAATTTTAGCTCAGTAGGAAAACATCATCAAAATACATGTAATTCAAAGAGTTTGTTGTCATGGCCCTTTAAAAGCATAATCACATGTGGTCAGACATATCCTGGACAGCCCTCAGAACCAAGAAAACACGAAAGGCCTAAAACCAAGGCCAAAATTATTTAAGAATCAGAATCTTTGTCTCCCGTTCCTTGTCAGATTCATTCCCCGTACTGTCCTTTTATTATCATTAAAATTGACTTGGCTTTGCCTTTTTTTGATGGTAATTTCTGAGTCTGCCTGCACTTCCTACACAAAGAGTTCTGTGTCATATTGTCTCATCCATTAAACTTGAAGGTATTGTTGCTGTGATTATCATGTATTCTGATTGAAATGTTTCAACTGAATGCCAATTCTAAGTAGGTTTTGAACATCACAAAAAGTTTGCTAGGAGAGTGGGGTCTTGAAAGGAACAAGATCACAATTAAGGTAGAATGCGCCTCAGGGACAGATATTCAGACTCAATTTCTTACAACTTTTTGTGATCCACCATTTGTTGAGGCTCATTTTAGGAAAATGTTTTACCACCTTCGGTTTTTCAAAATCAAAAATGTTATTTTTCCCCACCATAGACTTAATTTCTTAGATGATGGCCATTTCCAATTTCAAATATGTCAGGTACATGTAATTTGTTTCTCTATTACCGAACTTTCGCAGTAAGAGAATTATGGTTGAATTTAAGTCTTTGACTTTCAAGGCAAGTACCGTACTACCTTAATCATTAACCGGTAATTGACAATTGCAGTGCCTTATTTGTTAGTTTGGGAGTCATTCACAGAATTGGAAGATGTTTATTTGCAGGACAAAACCTGAAAACAAAGATGTCAGACTGAAGGGGACAGTGCCATTGACAAATAAATGTAAGTTTAGATTTGGTAACTCAGATTGACAGCATCATTCTGCGTCCATCAACTTGTTTGTGCACTGCACTCAATTTTCACAAACATGCTGGTAACAAAGGCTCTACTCTGGAACAATAAGGAGGCATGGTGTTCTGCAGACTTAGCTGGCTTCAGGTGATCTCTTATGTCTAAGAGATCACCTGATGCCAGCAGAAACAAACTCACGTGTACAAACATGTATAGAAATTCAAATATTTCTGTGTTCGTTTGTGCACATGGTTTTGTTTATACAATAATAATCCATTTGAATTCCGCGTTTTAACCCATTGCTGCAGCTTTTTTAGTCTCCATGAACAAAGTCCAAAAGAACTTATACTGGTAGGATGTGCTGTGTCTGCAGGTCTGTGAATGCATCCATGCATCAAAATTACTCCCCATGTCATACATATGCATGTCAATTTACCATGTTTTGTGATACAATCCAATATGACCATCATTTCCGTCGGTGGTTTCCAAATTCATTAACTAAGTGGGGATGTCTTTGACAATAACTTTTTATGTTTATTCATAGGCTCTCCAGTTCAGGTTTCTTAAAATGAGCATAATGGTTTCACGTGTATGTAAATAAGGGAATTTTTGAACATTTTCAATGAAAATTTTTATATGGATGATCCCTCTCAGTTCTAGTCAAAATGGTTCTAAAGTTTCATATCTGTACTTTTTGGGATTTTCCCCACATCTTTGCTCAAAATATCTACTCCTATGGAAGTTATCATTTTAGAGCTTTCAAATGTCAATTTTAGTCTTCTAACAATGGCTTCGCTCAGCTTTGTTCAAACAATGGTAAAATCTGCCAATGTAAATTTTGAAAGCCAATTTCCTGAATTTTGGTCAAAGCGTCATTATATTCTCTGTAACTGCTCAGATATACATGTATAGCTTTTAATTGAATCTTTAGCCTTCTTGGACTAAATGTTTACCTAATTCCTTCATTGTGGTTGTGTTGGAAATTTTACCAATGATTTTCAAATCTGAGAGTTAGAAGTTTCTGAGTCATATAGGAAGTCAAACAGACATATTTTCTTGTTTCTTGATTTAATGGACTTCCCTTTATCCAAATTTAGCATACTTCTATCTATCTCTGTCTATGCAGTACGTGTGTAATAAATAAGGTGTTGTTTACTTTATTGACAGACATCACGACGTATCTGGATGACTCAGTCAAGAAAAAGCCATTCTGTTTTGCGTTGGGTCCAATGGTAGAAGATGGGATTACCAGGACATATTACATAAGCTGTGGTAAATAAAAGAGTGTAGCATTGAGACCAGAGAATGAAGGCATCACCAAGGACCTAGCTAAATGTTTTCTCTTTTTGGCAAAGTTGCACATGCAGCAAGCAAATTTTGAGGCCATATTTGAGGGCATATTTTTTGCAAAGCTATAGAGACATCAAACAATTTTTTTTATTCTTTTTATGAATCAGGAGGATCTCCCACTTGTTGCATTGTCACAGTTGACTTGGAGTCCAGACTTTAAAAACTGTCCACTGTCACAATAATAGAGGCATTGCATACATCATGTATACAGGCAGTGTTGACAACCATGTGCTGAGCATTTCCTCATGCTCCCAGAAGAAAACAAAAAAACTATCACTGGCAGTGATAAAACAATGTGGATGTACATGTATATTTGACGATTTTCAAGAAAAATTCCAAACTGGCTTAAATGGTATCAGTCCATGTCCATGAACAGTATATCTGTATTACTGTCCATTGCAAAATCGTAAAAACTATTCCATGTACAGCCTTAATATTTGCTGTATTATGGTTGTAAATAGGATTTTATTCAAATGAATATCTTGTTCCAATATTCAAATGAGATGAGAAAATGTGAAAATGATAAAAAATAACACAATTTGATGTTTGATTTATATTTTCTTGGGGATGCTCTAACTCATGTTCAAATTAACATGTACCGGTAATTGCATATGTTAATATTTAAGAGTTTTCACATTTGTCCATCGAAAGTATACAGACAGCTTTTAACTTTGTTTTATTCAATTGTTTATTTATTCATTCATTCATAAATCATACATATGTCAACAGGCTTATGTCCAATAACAGACACGGAAGAAATATACATGTTTTCAAGTTGACAGAAAACTACAAAATATATGACACAAACAAAACGTGAAAACACATGATATAATTGAAACATTCGTTTTAGATAAAAACGGCAAATACAATAATGCAAATCATCAGGTAGTGTGCATAACATTTTTACTGTAATGCTTACCGTAAAGTGATTTTCTGAGAGAGAATTTCCAGAATATTAAGCTTCTAAGCTTCAGTTGTTCTCCAGATTTTTAACATGAACTCTGCATTTCAATTGGTTATAAGGAAAAAGTAGCCTATACAGAATATATTGCAGAGTATAAAATCTAGGAAATCGATCGTGAATTTAACGATGCCATGAAAACATATTCAAATTCTTGACCAAGATCATAACCAAGTTAACAGCAATTTGTGTTGACCTTACGACTAAAATATCTGAGAAAACATTTAGCTAGGTCCTTGGTGATGCCTTCATTGAAGTTTGTTCAAATGACAAATTTGCACAAATGATAAAAAATGTTACATTTGTAAATATTTTGCTGATTTTTGTTTATGGTCAAAACACACTCTCCTTCAAAACGCAAGGCATTTATCTTGCAGCTTTTAAATTTCGTTTGTTGATTCTTAAATATGAGCTTATTATTGTTCAAGTGTAACTCAGTGCCATTGATTAAATTTTCTGTTCAATTTGTTTACAAGAGAGTGAAGACGACCGATTAGAGTGGATGGAAGTTTTAAATTCCAGCTTACAGGGTGCCCCACCGTCTCGGACTGAAGAAAGACGAAGAAGTGTGCGGCTCAAGGCTCACAAAAGACAGGTTATTAGTACAGTCATAATTTTACATTTTATCAACTTATTATTATGTTTTGTTGAATTCTTGATGCTGATAGAAATTTTTTGCTCCTATTGATGTAAACATGTCATACCGTAGCATAAGAACTATTTTGATCAGACAGTGCAATTGTTTGAAGATAAGCATGTAGATGTATCCATTCCACACAAAGCACCTCAAAACTGCTATACATATCACCTCAATATTTATTATAATGCATCATGGGTTGCAGATGGGCTTTGCTCAAATGAATATTCTACTTTCATAAATATGCGAATGAGCTTGAAATGTGAAAACGGTCAAATTGGTTCACTTTAAATTTGTTCATTGTTGATGTTGACTGATTAACCCTTTAACCACCATGGTTTGGCCCAAATCCAGGGTCATCCATAGTGATTGTGGACCTGTTTACAGGGAATTAGGGGTGAGCAGGTTAAATAAAGTACAGATGACCCTGAAACTTGCTCAGCCTGTCAGTAAAAGAGTTACATGTCAGTGAAGTGAATGATGAATGAAATAAAGGTTTTTTACCGCACGGTGCAGGAAAAGAGCAAAACCAATCAGTTTTACCGTGCTTGAAGTAGCTTTGATTTCAGTGATTTTTTTGGGCTCCTGTTTTACTGTTCATACATGTATGTACAATGTCTGGAGCTATAAGAAATGGTCAGTGTCTGTCTTTACAGACGGATGAGTATTTGTCTGTCTTGCAGTCCACCTGATACCATTCTATTGCAAAGTCTTCAAATGACTGCATGTATCATTTTACATTTGATTTGAAGATGTCATGCTTGTCCCAAACCATACAAAACAGGATGTCATTTCCTGCTTTCCCTGTCACTCGCCATATAAGTCATGAAAAAGCGGTATTGAGTCAAAATATATCTGTATATGTACCGGTACTTGGCATAGTATGTCAAAGTATGTTAAGTCAGTAAGTCTGTGTTCGGAACCTTTAATATTCAAAATGTTCTTGAAAATACAACATATTGGACACGTTGTGACTGACTATAGTGAGGTATGAACTTAGCAGGATAAAGATTAAAAATGTGATAATAATTAAAAATTGTAAGCTCAAACACTACTGATTCAGTTACTTTGATATTTGCATATATAAATAGCCCTATTAATACATATAAGTAATCAAATTAGCATAAAATGTGCAGGTTTTCAGGAAAAAAAAATGTATTTTTCCTTCATACTTTTTGTTCCTAGAAAACCATTGTCTGGTAGCATTGAAGTTTGGTTTGTAGGTTCATAGAGAAGATGGTAGTTATATTTCACCTAGTGATTACATGTATAAAATTGAATTTGTATGTGTAAATATTTAGGACCAGTTTATTGATAAAACATCTCGTTGACTGAAGCAACTCATCTACAGCAATAGCTTTCGTATTACATGCCTCACATATATTGAATGTCACAATATCTATAGGATTATATGGTAACTTGTTGATGAATTCGCCAGCGGCACAGTTGTCATTTGCCTGAAAGTGAACTGAAACTATTTTAAGCTTGACAACTTTGGGATTTTAAAAATGTTAAAATTAGGGGTTTTGCATAGGAAATCTGGGTTTTTTTTAGAAAATTATGCATTAAACATTGATAAACTGCACAGTTATTTAGACATATCAATGCACCATTTGACAGTGAAAATCATTGTTTCTCGATGGATTTTTGCCTAACATGGAAATAAGCATGTGATTGTCATTTGCAACTAAACCCAAACATTTGGAGTGAAAACTATGTAAAAGAGAAGTGTAATAAAAACATTATAGTCCAAACAAAGGACTGTCAAGGCAGGAGACCATTTGCCCTCTACCCTTGGGCACAAAGTCCCTTGTTTGGGCTATAATGTATAATATTTGGTTTGAAGGTTCCTCTAGATGATATGGTCCAGATCTATTTAGTTGATGAGATTGTTGGGATATTTATATTTTTAGAGTCATTTACTTAATTTGTTGGATCAATTTTTCAATTATACCTCAAGATATGTTACCAATATGTTACATATGTATGTAGATTCTGTTAAAATGGAACATTGCGTCATTGGTGCAACTTTTTTCTAAATGTGTATAAGGAGTCGTCAGGAAATATTTTTATTTATGACCAAATTTTGGACATTAAAAATTTTGTATTTGATCATAGACCCTGTGATCTAACTGTGGACATTAAATGTTCTTTCTTTGATTATCAGCCCAGCTTTACCTCATCATCTGAGATTGGTATTGAAGTGTGCAAGTATATAGATCCTGTCTGGAGAAAACAGGTATGAACCCTGACGCAAAGATAAACTTGAAAATTGAAAACATCACATTTGGTTTTTACATGTGCTATTGTACCACTGCAACCATACGATTGAACTTACTGAAGGGCCATCGCTTGTGGAAAGATTTGCACAAATCGTAGCACCGAGACTTTCAAACTGAATCTAGTTTGTGTCAGACATTTATTTCACAACAAAGCAAGAGACACAGCTACCTCTGTAAGTCATCCAATGATGCAATACACTGAATCAATCAAACTAAGCTGTGAACACGTGAGAAATTGCTTCCAATGGTGCTTGATCGCTGGCATGACATGCTGCAGTAAAACATTACCACTGCTAACCTGATGGTATTTGTTTGTGTCTGTCCAAAATCATTCACTGTTTGAAATAACTTTTTTAAACTTTCTCATGTGATAACTTCCCATAGCAATGGTGTGATCTGGTTGCCATGGCAACAAGAGACAACAAGGAATGGAAGAAAGTAGACACAAAAGACGGCATCACTGTGGCAAGGATGGCCTTTGAGCAAAACAAATGTGCCACTGTCAAGGTATTGATTGAATCAAGCAACGAACCAAATCCATCGATGGGTATACCATGAGATTTTGATCAATGCACAAGCCATAGGGAGTTCATATACCGGTACAATGTGAACTGGTCAAAGCTGAGTGTATAGCTGTTGTAGAAGTGGTTTATTGCTATTGAATGACAACAATTATGAAATTCTCGCATGAAATATTAAAATAAGGATTTTTCTGTAAGGTAGTATGTGCCTTGAAAGTGAAAGATTTAAACTTTTACTCAAACTTTCCTGCATGAAACTTTCAACCATTCTCTTACCAAATCAACAATAAAAATCAGGGGTCACCTAGTAAAGTTTGCAACTAGCGAAACAAATTACCCAACATTTTGCGATATTTGAAATTCAAAATTGCCTCCATCCCTGTGTTAACTCTATGGGGGAAAATAAAATTTTGGAATTTTGAAAAACTAAGACAGTTAAAGTTTTTCTTTCTCCAGGAGCTTTAAAATGAGTCCCCACAAGTGGTAGATCAGAAAAGAATTGTAGAAATTTGAGAGTCCGACTGTCTATCTGCACGGCATGTTCTACCCTAATTGAAAGCTCACACATGTTCTACTGTGCTATATCATGCATGTAGCACTGTTATTTTCACGTCTCAACCAATCAGATTGCTGTATTTGTACCATCAATGTACTGGCATGATATATTACAGTAGTCAATATCAATTTTACGATGTATGGTTCTTGATATAAGAGAGGCTTCATGCTTAAATAAACACGGCCTGGCTGATCACGCGATTATTTAGTGATTAACCATTAAATATTGGGAATGGGTATGGAAAAAACATGGCAAAAGTCAGCAGAATACCGTATGCATTGCTTTAAGCAATGTATGCAATCCATGACCCAAAATCTAATGATCCGTCCCTTAAACGTCGCACATGCAAACATTTACATATGTTTTTCTTGTCTTTACTTCAGATCGATGGTTTTGTCAATGCATCCTGTGACATAGTTTATGAATTTCTCAGCAGATCAACTCAGAAAGGTGGAAAGGTAAGATTAAGGCTGTAAATAAGTCTGGATTAAACCGTTTTGTCCCCAGCACCACTCCCCCTTTTCCTGTACAGGAATGCTGCCACCCCTTTGTACACAATGGTTGTGCCCCAAAGTTCAGTGGCGAAAGAGTTGAAGTATTACCCTAAGGGATTAAAACTGCTGGCTATGATTGCAAGGTTGAACTTTTAATATATTAGGCAGACACTCCATGAAAATCCTTGCAATCCTTGAATTTTAAAGCAACAGGGAAAGTCGTTGAAAAGTCCAGGAAATTTAGTCCAGGAAATTCCTAGAATATTGATAATCTACCCTCAATTTTCAAAAAATGATATTTATCAGTCATAATAATGTAAATATGATCCGTAAAATGATATCTGGAAGAGGTATATAATATACCTAAACATCGTATCACACAATTTATAATAACTTTACAAAGCATTAATTTTTTTCTTCAACAGTTTGATTTTTCATTCCGGGATGAAATGGTATTGCAAGAGCTGAACAAATATCCGTCAGAAGTTGTGACACAGTGTCACTATGATATCCCCCTGCCGCATGTGTCAGCAAGATATTGCTGTATTCTCAAAAGCTGGCTGCCGTATGAATTCACAGGACCAGTGATGAACACCGATACCTGTGGACTCATGTTTGTATCCGTCAAACATGATCAGGCTAAGATTCCCAAGGTAAGGGTCAACTAACACCTGGCACCGTCAATGGTACATCGTATAAGGTATTCAAGTTGTACATTTTAAGGTAGTAGATGCCGAGCTTGAGAGCCATTACTTTCAAAACATAACATCATGAAAATGTGACTTACAAATATTTGTGATACCATTACATGTACAAATTTTGTATGAACAACTGTCAACTATCAATTTGCAGCTTTGCATTTTGTTTTCATCTTTACTATAAACCTCTGCGTTTATGGACCTCTTGTTGTCAGGGGTCTCTCCTAGTAACTTTGGTCACTAAATACAAAGCAAACTACCAGTAGTACAATAAGACTCCAGTCACACTGATACAGACTTTCTAAAATATTCAATCAGATCACTGTACATAAAAACTGCACAATTTGGCTCAACAGTACAACAGGACTGAGGAAGCTTAGAGTTTGTCTAAGCAAACTTGTGTAAACTTTTTGAGTTGACTTCTGTCTGGAAATCGACTTCAAACTCTCCGCAGTTCAAAGCTCCTATAGAATAGTAATGCTGCTGTGTTTGTCGTGCATTGCAGATAATGCAATGAGCTGTTATCAAGAACTATAATAGGTGTACTGAAAAATGTATGCATATTCTGCATCTTATACACACTAACAGACATTAGCCCTTCATGTTCGGGTATGGAGTTGTTAGAGTATATGGTCCAAAAGCAAATACTTTTACCTTTGAGACTGAGCAAATCATTTTTAGCTAATATAGACTATAGTCTATAGAAGCTATTGGGATGGGTATCCGTCCGGCGTCCGTCGTCAGTCTGTATGTATGTATGTATGTATGTATGTATGTATGTATGTATGTATGTATGTATGTCCGTTTGTGAGGCGTCCGTCCACTCAAATATCTTGAGAACCGCAGTACTTGCTGATTTGATATTTGTTGTGTAGATGAAAAATATGATTTTGAGAAACTGTTTTTTTAATTTTTTGATATTGTTGAAAATAGGCAAATTAATGCCAAAACAGGTGTTTTTGGTAAAAAATCTTCTTCTTCATAACCGTTGGTCAGACAGCTTTGTTATTTGGTATACAGGTCCCTAGGGATAACCCAACTTAGATTTGTTCAAATTGTGATGAAATATGCAAATGTGTATTTTTAAGGAATTTTTTTGTCATTTTTGGTCAAAGTTTGACTTACATTGTATGTAATTCTTGTATTGTATAAACCCTATCAATTCACCCAGAAAAAAATAATTAATACGATTTTAAATAATTGAATTTATTAGGAAATCATTAAAGCCAAAATAATTTTAGTGTGGAATTATCAGAAAGTTCAACTTTTTTTTGACAGTTTATAGTGAATTGAGGGTTAAAACATGTAAAGGCAACTTTCCTGAATCCCAACTTTGATATATTCTGAACCACCATTTATGTTATCTAAAAGAAATTGCTCATAATAGTTTGTCATGATAGGGTGGTCAAATAAATAGAGATAGAGAAAGTTCTAATTTCCATTTATGGTTGACTTGGTAAGGATAAAATAAGATTACTTTTTGAGGAAAAAAATAGAGTGGTACATTAAAAGAGTGGTCAAAGTGATAGGGTTTTTATGGTAAAGCTGGGCTGTAAGATTCCTCATGTGCTATTTATAGCAATTATGCAATCTGTGTAAACAGTGCAATGAAAGTGTAACATGATTCCTTATAATGCTTTTGATGACCTTGAACTTCTTAAGTTTCAAACATTTGTCTCTTCAGTGTGCTTTCTCTGAGTAGGTAAAATCTCAACTTATTCATCAGAACTTACTTACAATGTTAATTTGAAAGTTAAAATGTGCTTGGTTAATAGGATGAAAATACTGATATTAAAAGATAACCAGCTCAAGATTCTTTATAACCTGACAGATATGCTGTTTTTTTATGACGTAAATCTTGATTTAAGCAAGTCTTGTTTACTTTCATTAGAATGTAATTAACTCTCGTTTATTTGCTATTATAGACTAATATAGTCTGATGAAATATGCAAATCTGTATTTTTACGGAATTTTTTTCCATTTTTGGTCAGGCCATCCTGAAATGAGCTATCAAAGATATCCACCTTCTTCATCAATACATGAGTCACAAAAGGTTATTCTCTACATAACACAGCAGAGCTCTGTCAACTGTTGAGTTGCTTGTTCTTTCAAAACCGCTGGTCTGACAGCTTTAATATTTGGTTTACAAGTCCCTAGGATGACCTCAGTGAGATAATTTCATACAGTCAGGAAATACTTAATTTTGTATCCATGTCTATAGTAGCTTCAGGGACTTTGGCCCTATGTTTTTCAAGTGTTAGATTTTTTTCGTATTGTTTAGGCAACCAAATTGTTTTTTAGCAAAAGACTGAAAACTGACCGATTCAAAAAAACAAACAAAACAATAACTGTACGAAGGGACTTCATAACTTCATAACTGCTTTTTAATATGCATCTATGTTGCAGAAGGAGCGTTACTGTCATTTACGGCAAAGTTTTTAAATATGTACTCTAGAGACATTCAAAGGACTCTCTCCCTTTGTTATCTAGGACAGCTATCTTTGCCCTGTGGGCTTGTCTGGTGTTGTTCTGCGACCAGCTCCTCCCACTGGCAGACAGAGACAGAGTACTTCCAATTTTGGTTCTGGTGAGAGGACTCAGATGACATGCATTCTTCAAGTTGATGCACAAGGAGCGCTGCACAACATGTTGAAACAATCTTACAAATCTAAACTGCTAGTTTTTGGACTGAGATCAGCGTATCAACACATCTGCAACGAAATTCAACAATTTGTAAAATTATTGGACATTTAAAATTGCATTTTTTTTCAAGTCACAGTTAGCAAGAAATGTCAATGACAAAAGCAAGTACAGCAGATTTCTTTACTTTTCTGGGCCAAAATTCAGTACAAACCACATAATATTTTTAGCAGCATATAGTTGGACAAGCATCAAAAACTTGAAGATAGTGATTAAAAAGAGGCAAGTATCAATGATGTGACTGAAATTTACCTTAGACAAGAAACAGCAATGTATTGTGTGTGTGTGTGTGTGTGGTGTGTGTGTGTGTGTGTGTGTGTGTGGTGATTTAGACTTCCTTTTCTCTACAGAGAAGTCAACTGAAAAAAAGACGATTATGTTAATATAAATTTATAGTCAAAATGTTCATCTTGAGGAAACAATTTGCTTGTTTTTTCTGTTCAAGGACTTGAAACAACAACTACCAGTATGTATACAGTACAGCCTATTTCACTCAACCCGCCCTATGGTCCTGGCATTTCCAAACAGTTCCTAGTTCCACAACAAAAGTAACATATTACGGTAGATTTCACTTGACCCTGGCGATACATTGCCTGGTAAATACACACTGTGTGCATGTGAACCCATGTGTTTTACCTAAACCAATAACTGAAAGTTATAAAGAGATGCCGTTTCAATTATGTATTTAGGCCAACAGCAGGCACACATTGTATGATTAAAGCTGGACACCCCATGTTACAAGAGAAGTAAGTTTCGAATACATGTCCAATACATATTCATTTATACAGCTAAAATACTTTACTTGTATCACACTGTATAAGAAATGAAATTAAGTACAAGTAAATAAAATTTAATGTGAATAAATCTGAACATGTCAGATTTCACATGGCCTGGGAGAACTGTAACACATACTTTTTGAGAGAACAAATCCATGTACATCCTTTTGAGGGAAACATACGGCTGTGTTTCCAGTCTATCTGCCATAATTAGTCTAATGGAAACGGCACATCTCATTTATAAGACTTTTTGTTATTTTTGCTGGTTAAAACATGGCAGGTGTCATGAACATGTACTATACCAGCAGGGTTGAGTGAAACCAGCTGTAAAATGTTACATTTGTCATGGAATCAAGGACATTTTTAATATACCCGCACTCAATCGAGGGTAATCCTATTCTTTCCACAGACCTGTTACATCTGTGAGAATTGGTGGAATATTGTCCCCTGTCCAATCTCAGCTATCAATTTGAAACATGTCAGTCTCAACTATAATAATTAAACATAATTCCAGTCTCATATAACCGGTACTATTTAATTTATTTGGTCAAAGAAGGGCATTTTGAAAGCATGGATAAACCATTCGGAATACAATACTCAGCAGTATGACAGATGACGATATTGTAAAATGCATTTTAATGATTTCTGGCTGAAAGGCTTTTGTAATAATTTGTAGATATCTGTGATAAAGGTTCTGCTATGAGAGAGTCATGTGTTTGAAAATTCTCTTGCCTGAATAAACCTGTTACCTGGTTGTGAAAACAAGTACACTAGTTGTTTAGTTTCATCACACTCACAATTTAATTGTTAACTTTGACAGAAATTAAGTGAAATCTCAAAAGCAGCTGACAAAGTTAGTTTGTCAAAACTGGTCCATTTGTATATTTCTGTTAAAAGGAGATATCCATGACAAGGGTTTTAGTCATTTATTTCAGATAAGTTCATTCATAGTTTGCCTTGTCTACAGTCAATAGTCTTCCTCAACATTCTCAAGATCTGTCTGTGACCTGATGATTGCTGTGGCCAGCATGTTGGCTGCCCCAGATGATGACTTTCGACGTCCAAACATGCGACTTGTGTCCACTGTTGGCCTGGGAGGTATCTTCGCTTTCTTGGTTTTTGTGTCATCCTCGTCACTTGAGCTTGAAGAATTCCCTGTCAACATGGTGTGTGAAAGTCGACGCTCTGCAATTTCTTCCCGGCTCAAAGATTCACTTGGTTTCCTAGCAACATCCACCATCACTTCTTGCTCTCGATGAGACGCAACTGTAGTTGGCGTTGACGCAGGCTGAGGTAAGACATTCCGTGTGACTACTGAAGCAGATGGTGATATCTCTATGGCAACTGATGTCTTGCCAGCTTCACTTTGATCCGTCTTTTTCTTTGCTGACTTTTTACCGTCATCAATGGATACTTTTTTCATTTTAGAAAAGAACTCCTTCGGCCTCTTCAGTATAGAGATCGGATTAAAAATTCTCTTCTTTCCTGATGTCTTTTCACTGCCATGACCTTTCTTTTGTTTTTCTTTCTCACGTTGTTCAGCCCTCTTGCGCTCGACTTTGACCGCTTCGCTAGGTGAGAAGTCTTCTGTGAAAGTTTTATTCACTTGATCGATGATATTCACGTTTGGATGTTTCACATCGTAATTTCCGAAATGAACAAAATGCCCAAGGGAGCTGTATAGTGACTGCAGACAACGTACTCTGGATAAAAATAAACAACAGATGTAAAATTGATAAGAATGTCATAAAAGTTGACCTCTATTATAATCTACATTTTGTTGGTTGGGATGGTCATTTAAGAAATTAACGAAATGAAAGTTTCAAATAAATGACAAACCACAGTCCCTCTATCCACCGGTCTGGAAACGCCTATTGTAAAAGGTGTCAATCACCTAGACCGCAACAGCCGAACCGCGATACGAGGGCCAGTCACGTGATAATGCGTAGCTTGGGTTTGTCCTGCATGCCACAGTCCCGATTGTGTGTACGCTTTTCTCGAATTTTCGCTGTTTTTGCTCTATTAAGTGTTCTCTGCGTCTATCTACGACACGAAGACAGAAATTATCATATCCTGAAACCGGTGTGTGTTTTTCGTGATCCTTATGCCATCGTAAATGATGATAGTGTGCGATAATTTCTGGGGTTGACCGCTGCGATTGTGTTGACGTACGTAGCACAAGCAACGGCTGGAATCACACCGGAAAATTGTGGTCCTCCTTCTCTTGCAATGCTAGTAGTCAGTGTCTCCAAATATGATCTAAATATGTTTTCTGTGTAATATTCTGTGAAATCATGCCTGTTAACTGAACAGAATAGGAAAGATAACTGCAGAAATGCATGTAGATTTTAGTTGTGTGGTCGCACATTTTCCCATGCAGCGTCAATATGGCGAACTCTCGATACGTACGCTCGCTCAGGCACGGCTGGAAACACACCGGAAAATTTGTCGTCCATTTCTCTTGCAATGCTAGTAGTCAGTGCCTCCAAATATGATCTAAATATGTTTTCTGTGTAATATTCTGTGAAATTATGTCTGTTAACTGAGCAGAATAGGAACGACAACTGCAGAAATGCACGTAGATTTTTTTCGCATATATATTTTCCATGTAGCGTCAATATGGCCACAGTCCCTCTATCCACTAGAGGGACTGTGATATGGCGAACTCTCGATACGTACGCTCGCGCTCAGGCACAGTAAACACATTTTACAAAATGCTATCATGTCAACACAATAACAAGTTTGGTAATGAACTACTCAGCTGTCGATGTTATATTCAGCTGACTTTGCCTGTCTTCTTGATTTCGGGCAATAGTCCATGACACTTGCGAACAGTGCATGGCCATTTTGTTTTTCGATCGTGATCATAATGCAACCATAATGTGTGGTCCCTTTCAAGCTTTATCTAGAGGGGCAGTGTTACCCATTTAATGAAAAAATAAATTGTTTAGTGTTTCTAAAGTGAACAAGTTGTAATGTTTTGTGATATTCTGAAAATAACAACCAACAAACGTCATGTTTTGAACGATCACATTGCGGCTGTCATAGGATCGTGGGGTAGCGACATCGATATAGCGGCCAGTTGAACATTGTCAGTGTCCTTTGTTTAAGGTGTGAATCGTGTGTTGGTTCATATCACGGAGTGTCACAAAGAAACCAGCCACGTTTCCAGACCGGTGGATAGAGGGACTGTGGACAAACATACCGGTATACCACTTGATAAGTTTAATGACAGGGCATATCTTTTATGAGATTTTCCTCGTAGAAAACACATCATTGTTTCCATGCACACAATGTGTGTATACCAAAAACTGCATCAGCACAGTCAAGTGAAATTGGCTGTTACTTTATCATTGCCAGTGCTCAGCTCATGTCGTTGAATGTAGTTGAAGTTCTATATTTCCTCTGTATGATCATAGCGTTCTTTGTTGTACTGTGTTGGATTTTTGCCCTTTGAACCCTTGCGGTTATTAAGACCTGCACCAAACAGAACAACACTAAGGAGTAGCACAAATACTAAAATAACCTGAACTAGATTTTACCTGTGTCGAAAGCATGTGATGCAAGACACCACAATGAGGAGTATAGTGGCCAGTGCCACAGTGAGGAATATGCATAAAAGTATCAAACTGCCAAGTGCACTGCCTTCCAGCCAATCACCTGTCAACAAAAAATACAAAATACAGACTGAGTTTGAAACACAGATGAACATGGGGTAAAAAAATGTCATTGTGTTTAGGATTTCATCTTTGACCATATGATCGCCAAACGTCATTCACAGACACTTTAATTTTTATTTGAAACTGTTTGATTCAAATTGAAATGGAGTTTCTAGTTTTACAGTATAAAGAAACCAAGGGTCACTATGGAAAGTCTGCTTCCGGAGAAAGAAATTATGTGACATTTTAATTCAAAACGAATGTAACCCTTTGTTAACTCTAATTGTAAAGATAAAATGTTCAATTTTAGAAAACCCAAGATGGTGTACATTTTTCATACTCCAAAAGCTTCAAAATGAGCCCCCACAAGTGGTACAGGTGAGAAAAGTATTGAAAAATTAGACCCCAAGCACATTCTTTATGAAAGCAACTCTGATGAATCTGAGGAAAAAGAGATTTTTCCTGACAGAAAAGATCAATATTAAGTTAGATGTAGAAATGACTCAGGTACATCACAGATATTACTACTTACTAGAGATTACATGGAGGACAATACCAAAGGCATGTGTGATGATGTCGATACCATTGTAGTGGACAAGACAGGAATACATTCCTTGTTTTTCTTCATCTATATAGTGGAGATGAAGAGTTGAAGTGTACGGTTCCAGAGGTTCCTACAGATCCAGGAAGAGACAAAGGGTTAACCCTTTCACCACCATGGTTTGGCCCAAACCTAATGTTATCAATGATGATCATGGACTTGTTCACTGGGAATTAAGGGTAGGCAGGTTAAAAGAAATATTTCTGCTGATGAGAATAACGGTTTAGGTGGCTGTACTGTACAACATCTCTCTAGTATCAGTCTAGAAGGCTTATCGTGAAAGTTTTTCAATGATTTTTTAAGCCATTCTAGGAGGAACATAAATCAGTTATTCTGTAAACAATTTCAGCAATTCTGAAATTTGATGGCAATCTGGACCAGTGCACAACTCCAGGTGAATGGATGAATCAGTATAAAGCCATAGCAGACCATGAAGAATTGACCTGCAGAATTTTCAAAACACATATTTGGGTATGACAGTGGTAATATAAAATTTTGAGGACTTCTATGTCTCTTGAAACTTGTTGATCAGGGATTTGTAAATACTTGCCAAATTGATCATCAGAAATTTGACTCTTTCCCAGAATGATACAATGTGGAACAGTGTTATGTGCATCTTTCATAAATATTGATGAATCGCAGAAAACTAATTTATAATCCAGATTTCACCAAACTATGACTCTATTTGTTGCTGTCACAAAATTTTGAATCATTACAGCACACCAGGCAATTTTAATTTCAGAGACTAATAAAGGCCGACCAGAAACTTTTGTAGCTTTGGTTGGAAGATGAATGTTATTTTAAGGTAGCTACATACCTTTTAGACACTTTCAGATTTTTTTTTTTTCTCAATTGAACACGTCCCAAACCCCAATAAAGTATACATTTCTGAAAGCCCTGATATAGAGCTATCCGACCAAGCACAGTACACGGTCATTATTTGCATAAGAGTCACGTGACAATAGTCCGGCAGCCAGTGGGGTAAACCTTGCTTTGTGGTCTTAAGTTTTTTTCTTGGTGGATTTCGTTTGTCAAGACCACCAACAAAAAGATTTAATTACTGGCCCTCTGTCAGCATTGAGCAATTTGAGAAAATTAGCATAATCAAAATGGCCGCCAGCTTATTGCACTTTGTATGAGAAAGAAGACTCAAATGGCTTTATACATGTTGTAACTTTGTTTTTCTCGTTTAATCACCAAGCAGTTGCTGACGGAAAACTGGAACATAAATATTTGCATATATTATTTGAATGACATGCTAATTTGCATAATATCAAGATGGCAGCTAGCTGTAAATATGTCCGGCAGCCAGCTGCCAGTGGGGTAAACCTTGCTTTGTGGTCTTAAGATTTTTCTTGGTTGATTTCGTTTGCCAAGACCACAACAAAAAAGAAGAATAACTACTGGCCTTATGTCAGCATTGAGCAATTTGAGAAAATTAGCATAATCAAAATGGCCGCCAGCTTATTGCACTTTGTATGAGAAAGAAGACTCAAATTGCTTTATACATACTGTAACTTTGTTTTTCTCGTTTAATCACCAAGCAGTTGCTAACGGCAAACTGGAACATAAATGTTGGCATATATTATTTGAATGACATGCTAATTTGCATAATTTCAAGATGGCGGCCAGCTGTAAACAATTCGTTGTTAAGCCTTACTCTACATTATTATCATTTACTGTACTTTGTGCAGTTATTTTAACACAGTAGCTTTTACATCAGTTTTAATAGTTGCACGTACATAAACTTCTTTTTCTGTTGCAAATTTTATGTTGATAATCAGACATATAAGCAACCGACTAGTTTAGCCTTCGCCCATTGTCGAGTACTTGTCTGTTTACTGGTAAAAAGATATAAACTGATGCGGACAGTGTTCTGGTAATTGTGTTTCACTCTCCCAAGAGACTCTGTTATGTTTCTAAGTAAGTTAGTGATCGTTATGCCTTGGCTAAAACCAATCTGAGTTGTGATTTTCTAACCGAAACAATGATTAAGTAAGGTGCGAACTTTTCCTAGCTCGACTATCAATGCATTTGATGTACATTTAAGAAGAAAACGTTGTGATTTACACTACTTTCGAGGTTGACATGGAATCTGCTGACATCACATTGAATCCATGATTAGCCACACTTTGTGTATCAGAAAAAGACTATGGGTTGGAGTACAATAACTTATAGAAGATATTTCCAAAGTTACTCGGGTTCTCTAAAGGTAAAAAGGGGAAGGCGGCTCAACACACCATACTATATTTGAGGATGTTCAATTTTTTCGTATGTTACTCTTAACATGTGTATTTGGGGGGGGGGGTGTTAATTATTTTTTGATGTACTATGACGATTCGTCGTTCGGTCTGTGGTGTCAAAAATCATTTGTGATCCATTTAACGTGCATTTCGAAACTCTGAAATGTGAGTTCTTCTTCAGTCTCTTAATATTGTTATCCTTATTTTGTTCGTGTATGACCTCCAGAATTACATTTGTTCATTTAGTAACGAAACTATTACTGATATATTTGGATCTTAATCCCATCCAGTGTGAGATTGTATTGTCTGTGTATGGCCGGTTTTTCTTTGGATGTTGTTGAACTCTCTTGTTCTTTACTTATGTGTTCATTCGGGGTTTTTTTCTCTTTTTCGTTGATCCTTTGCGTTGATTTTGGCTCTTACTACAAGTAATTCATCTTTTAAGTTTTGTTCTCTTGTATGCTATTATTTGTTTTTTCATGGAACAAAAGCTGAAGACGTTCATCGCTTTTAATTATTTTCCGTTTCATCGTTAGTGCTATTATATCGATTGTTCTAATTTGTAGACTGTATTTGGTTGCGTATGTATATTAGTTTTGTTATTATTGATTTTCCCTAGTTTGAGGTACGATTGGCACTTTGTGTGTCCAACTTCCTTTTTCTGATTGTGCGATTTACGTGGTCTTATAACCTTGTTTTTGTTTTATTTTTGTTTTTTGTTGAAAATTCAACTTTCTTGTCAAAGTCTTGGTTATTATTATATGTTGTTACACGGGCATATCTCAGCAATTTACCTTAATTAAACCAGTAAAAATACCTTTTTGGGTCGCACGAGTTTCTGGCTAGATATTGAAATGGTCAGTTATTTTGGTGTGAGTTTTTGTGTCGAGAATTCTCCCTTTATTGTATCGTTGACTTTGTAAATCATAATGACACTTTGAGGAGAATACTCTATTGTAAATTTGAAAGTTCAGTGTAACTTCTTGATGTTAGCCATACATTCACATTCAGCTCAGTTTCTGTTCCCGTATAGATCATGAAAACATCATCTCTGAATCGTTTCCAAAAGGAAAGTCTGCTTTTGTGTAGTTTAATGTCCTCAGTTTCAAGGTTGTAGAATGTTGTATCAGCGATTTCCGGCGAAACTGGTGAACCCAGGCTACAGCCACAAATCTGTTGATAGACGTTTCTGTTAAATTCAACCGTGTTATGTTGCAGAAATATTGTTAGTCATTCTTTAGTGGAAACTTCGATCTTTTCTTTATATTTACAGCTGTAATTGATAGTTGAAACTAAATCAAGTGCGTTTGTGACAGCTTGCTTCAGTTTGTGGAGTATTTGTGTACATCGAGATTACATCCAGAGTGACTAGTAATGCATTATGTTGTATTGTTATCTTGCTTAGTTTGTTGGTAAAGTCCGATGCGTCTTTAATGTACATTGGTGGTTTTGTACAATCAGCTTTAAGAAATAGTCTATCTTATGTATTCCGATATTTTGTGTGTTGGGCTAGAGCAGCCATAAATAATTTGGACCATGACCACAAATGAATTTTGCTGATGCTGGTGACTTTTTTGAATTTTTGGAGTGGATACTGCGTTGGTGTGAATATTATGTGTATTCAAGGGATCATGATATTTGAATGTATCATTTGTCTATTGTTTATTTTAGTACATGTCCGTGTAGTTTTCTGGTTGTGTTGTCGCTGTCATTTACACGCGCTTTTGTATCGTAATCTCTTTTGGCTTAAAAGTCTGTGACTTTCTTCAATGTAATCTGTTTAATTTGATATTTCTATTCCATTTCCCCTGTCTTTATCGAATGGTTTTATGGCAATGTTATGGTTCAATTTGATAGTGTTTTAATGGCATTTTTTCTGCCGATATTAGGTTAGATTTGGTTGTATTGTAATTAATTTCGGAATTTTCCAGAAATAAATTTTAAGCTTCTATTCAATGTTATTTCAGGAGTTATCACAATTGGAACTAATTTGGGATAATTGGATGGTGACGTAATGTCGATTTAATCTTCAAATGTAATCTAATCCGTTTTCTTTAATATTACACACTTGTTTAAATGAGTAATTTGCGATACTACAACATTCAGCTATATGGCACCGAACATGTACACTTTTCAGAAATTCGCAAAATATGAAAATCCAATTATCCCAAATTAGTTTCAATCGTGCTGTTATATTCCGAGAGATATTTTAATACATTTAGTGTTCTTAGGGATTTGTATTTGGTACGCCTGTTTGCGTCTTATTTTTGTTTGCTTCTTTAATTAATTCTTTTCTTTTGCTTCCATTATCAGAGAAGATTTCCTCAATCTGTTAAATTTTCTCTGTGTGTATTTTGAATATGATGGCGGCCTGGCCATCGTATTTCAATGGTTGTTCTTTGGCTGAAAAATTTGGTGGCCCTGAAAAAGAGCCCTTTGGTTTGGTCTGGGGAAGTAGTTTTTTGTACGTAACAACTTATATTTTGAGTTTATGTGTAAGTTGTTATTTGACTTCTTCTTCGAAACGTCCGAGGAGCATCTTTGCTTGTTGTATTTGGTCTCTTTCTGTTAGAGATTGTATTCCTTGTAGACTGTTGTGGTATTTAGACTTGTTGTGGTATTTCGTTTGCCAGTTATTAGACCGATTATATTTGTGTTCGGACACGTGTATAATGTTGAGAGAGCTGCATGAAACACGGAGCCTACTGTTACCTAGTTGTAAAATTTTTGCTTCGCCATAGTGTCCCAACACTGTGTCCAAAATTATAGAAGACGAAAATATAACACATATTACGAGTAACATAGAAAAACACTGAATATCCGCAAAAGAAATATGGTTTCCGCACCAATTCATTTAGCATTCATTGTAGCATTGTTTATAATCTACTTTGGTACAGTTCAAGCTTTCCTATAAAGTTTGGTTTATGTGTTAATTTATGCAAATGAGTATTTAAAAATGAGTATTTAAATTTATTCATCTATGATTACTAACCTTTTTTTTAGTTGAAGCACTAATAGAAATGTGCTTTAACTAGCAGACTTTAACAATATAAAGCCTACTTCTACTGCTTCCAATGGTAATTTGTGATAAATTTGTGTTAATTTATGCAAATTAGTATTTAAATTTATTCATCTCTGATTACTAACCTTTTTTTAGTTGAAGCACTAATAGAAATGTGCTTTAACTAGCAGACTTTAACAATATAAAGCCTACTTCTACTGCTTCCAATGGTAATTTGTGATAAATTTGTGTTAATTTATGCAAATTAGTATTTAAATTTATTCATCTATGATTACTTACCTTTTTTTTAGTTGAAGCACTAATAGAAATGTGCTTTAACTAGCAGACTTTAACAATATAAAGCCTACTTCTACTGCTTCCAATTGTAATTTGCGATAATTTTGTGTTAATTTATGCAAATTAGTATTTAAATTTATTCATCTATGATTACTAACCTTTTTTTTAGTTGAAGCACTAATAGAAATGTGCTTTAACTAGCAGACTTTAACAATATGAAGCCTACTTCTACTGCTTCCAATTGTAATTGCGATAATTTTGTGTTAATTTATGCAAATTAGTATTTAAATTTATTCATCTATGATTACTAACCTTTTTTTAGTTGAAGCACTAATAGAAATGTGCTTTTACTGGCAGACTTTAACAATATAAAGCCTACTTCTACTGCTTCCAATGGTAATTTGTGATAATTTGGCGGCCATTTTGTTTATGCTAATTATCTAAAATTGCTCAATACTGACGGAGATCCAGTAACTATTTTTTTCACTTTGGTTATCTTGACTAGCAAATCCGGTTTAAAAAAACTTAAGACCCTAACACAAGGTTCGGGACAAAAAGTGGATTTGGCTGCCGGACTACAAGCGTTTTGCTGAACCTTCCAACAACCGGTTTTTCCCGCCTTATGCGAACACGCTGCAAGATTTCCGGTTGGAATTTCTTCATTGACAAGCCTTGATAATATCTTCAAAACCGTGTCTGGGATTTTCTTTATATGCCTTTGTTTTTTTTTAATGCGCTCTTAAAGGTGTTAGATGAAGGTGCTTTTCAAGGAATTTTAATTATCACGCCATATAATTTGAATGGAGCCTCCGGGAAAAAATCGCAGACACGGTTTTGAAGGATATTGTCAAGGCTTGTCAATGAAGAAATTCCAACCGGAAATCTTGCAGCGTGTTCGCATAAGGTGGGAAAAACCGGTTTTTGGAAGGTTCAGCAAAACGCTTGTCACGTGACTCTTATGCAAATAATGACCGTGTACTGTGCTTGGTCGGATAGCTCTATATCAGGGCTTTCAGAAAATGTATACTTTATTGGGGTTTGGGACGTGTTCAATTGAGAAAAAAATTAAAATCTGAAAGTGTCTAAAAGGTATGTATGCTATTTTAAAACTACTTACAAGAGATGATTTAATTGAACCATTGTTGATGTCGCTGTTTTGAATTGTCTAAAAGCATGAGTCTCTCCAGTATGCTCAAATGGTGTGTTGACCTATATACCTGAACTTTTCATTTCCTTGTGCATTTGCATGAAAGTCAAACGTCATTTGTTTGTAAATTTGATTAATCACAGAGGATGTTTCAAGTGACAGGTGACAAACAAAGGTTACTGACCCTAACAGGTCAGCTATAAGCAGTATCACTTCAATAACGCTTACATCATTGCCACGTGTTTAACATGATGAAGTCACATGATTTAACACCACAAAGTCACATGAATTTGAGAGAAGGTTCATGACCTCAGAAATCTGGTTGGCTCCTCAAGCCTGGTGCACTACTAAATCTTAGTGTTTTCCTGCATTTCTCAGCTATATTTGTCCAACGCTTTGTGCGTGTGTAAGCTCTTAATTTAGCCGGACAGAAGGAAAAGAAATAGGGAACTTCTGCATGCAACAGATGATTGCCACTCAACCATTTCTGCGTCATTTTGAACTTCGCTCAACATAGGCAACTTATGTCAGCAGTGTTTTGCCAAATCCTGATCTACATGTATAGCTCATTAAAAGTGCTTTATTATTTTGTATGATAAATTATGGATTCCGACCCTATCAGTCTACAACATATTACAGCAGTAATTAATCACCACGTTGACAACCCTGGAAGCTATGGGAGTGTCAAAAGTCTTACGTAAAGTGCCATCTGGTGTATAACGTAAAAACAACTGGAGAAAGGAATCTGCAAGTACAATCCTGATAGTTAGGCTATTTTATTACAAAGGTACTGTAACTTACTTTTTCTACAACTTTGATATGGTCTGATATCTCTAGAACACTGCTCTCTTTCAGCCATTTGATAGTCAGGTTTGCCATGTGCCCACTCAGAAACATTCCATAGTCACATCGTAGCTTTACACTGCTGTGTTTGACAACAAATTTCTCTTCATAATGAGCTATAGAAAGAATATGTGTAATAGGTGATCTTCACTGAGGAAACAATTTATCATTATAAAAAATCAAAACTGATATATTTATTGGTATTACTATGTCAGCCTCATATTTTCATATTTAAAAGTGTTTGAAAATAATTGAAATATGCTATTACTACTATCATATGACATAATTTACACAAGATAAATACAAATTTAAATTCATTACATGCTTCATGCAGTCTTCTAAGGTCTCATGGTAGTACAGCTCGTAATGCACATCAAATTTCTTTTTATTTGCTAAATCATAATTATGATTCCCATAATGTCATTGCTTGTACTAAGGCATAAAATATACTAAATATAACTACCTAACAACATCACTGTTGCACCCTTCATTTTGAAGATAACAATGCTAAATTTGCATTTGCAAATTAACTTTTAGTTAAATATATCACAACACTGGAGGGGGAAAGAAATGTTGTAGTTGTCGGTTGGTAACTGCCTTACAGCAATCACTGTAATCATACTCAGCACTAGGAGTAGTGTAACTGCCAATCATCATGTATATTTATCATTTTTGACCACAAAATCATTATTGTCATAGTCACAACATCCTAGCTCTATCTCTCATAGTTACCTGCTAGTGTTGTGGATGCCGAGTTCAGCATTGCATTCAGATTCAGCAAGGCGGAATCCTTCATCATGTACTCTACACTGTTAAAAGTGACTTTATAGACAACACCAGTCATTCCGACTCCGTTATGAGTCAATAGTTCTGTGACCGTGTTGTCTGGTTTGCTCACGCCACCGATGTGGATTTCTCGAGATGGAATGTATGGTTTTCCCTGTGTGTTGATTTGAGCTGCAGGTCCATAGTTAAGTCGAACTTCACCCTCCTGGCCTTCAAATAAGATTGAAATGATGTACCACTTCCTGATCTAAAAATTAAACAAAAAACATATTGCAATAACATATGTTCAATCCTCTTCTCTGAAGAGCACAGCATTACTTAGCTATTGTTCATTCATGTATTTCTGAAAAAAATTTCAGAACCGTGTGACCTATAATTCTACCCAAAAGCACATATTTTGAAGTATAAACAAAGTGCAAAGCCCTTTGTATTGTTGCCTCAGTTTTTCAGTGAGTGAACAGTTGATCACGTTGTCCAGCTTTGTGAATGGTTACAATAGAACATTCAAATTGCCCAATCAGAATCAACTGTATGTCAACTTCTGCACTGTAACAATTGACCTGTATTTGACACACCTCACTCTATCATTGGGTGAACAGGTGACAACACTGTGAGTGGCTACTGTAAACCATGCAAGACACCTAATCAAAATCAACTTCTATATCAGTCTTTGCACTTTAACCTTTTGACTTATATTTGACAATCTCAGAGTGAACAGGTGACTATGAAGTTGTTTTTGTTCACAGCTATACCATAAACCATTTGAAACACCCAACCAGAATCTACTTCTATGTTGACCTTTGCACTTTAACCCTCTGACCTCCATTTTACCAACTCTGATGGAGTGTACAGTGATCCCATCTCTAATGAAAAGTTCAAGATTTCCGTTCCGCAGACTCATCACGATGAATGATCCTGGAATTTTTCCATTGTTGTGCAGGATAATTCCGTCTAAGTTGTCTGGACGCAGAATGATGGTGACATGCAACACTTTTGGATCACCAGCAGTCGATGGTAAGGAAAGCTTAGTATGTTCATTACCATCAAAATATGGAAGTAAGGCTTCAATATCTGTGTGAATAATGACCAAAAAAAATTGTTTCTGTCGTTAACTATGAGGCTACAGATGCTAACAGGAAGCACTAACTGTTACCTGATACCTAGAGTGTCAACAAGGTCAAGGTTTTGTCCAATATCGGTCTGAGAAAATATTGAGGGACGTGACATTTTAAGACCCTTTTGTTTTTGTTTTTTTTACATTTACCCACCGAAAGGACATGCATCAAAGCAAGTGCATCAACTGACTTAGGTTTCAGTGCTATTCGTTTGACGGTGAAGCAATTACATCTTACGTAACAGATGTGTAACTTCCTGTAGAAAGTTTGAGTCTATTCAGGATGTCCTTCAATTAATCTCGTAGATTTCTGTAATCAACATAAGGTAAAAATCTCTTTAGTAGTAATCATGTAGCCAAGCCATGATGCATTTTATTTTGGATTGTTGATTTTTTTTTCAGTTTTTTGTCTTTATTTTATTAGATAATCCATCAGAAACGGATTTGTCTTAAACTCCATAAGCTGTATATTTTGGCTATTTTTTCAGAACTTTTGATTTGTGGTTTCCCTACACTTTCTGCATTGAATCCCTAAACAGTAATTTAATGCCAAGTATTTAGCATATCAACACATATAATCTCCATTGTTATTGTTGAAAATATTGTATCCAAGTCCGGACTAGAATTCATTTGTAAACAATAAACAATGATCACTACACACATCATACTAATAATAACAAAGTATATTTGTAATGCGCTTAATCTCTGAACAGAGCTCTAGGCACATACAAGCTGTGTTGACAAAAAGAATACTAGAAATTTTCAGCATGACAAACATATTAGGGTCTGACACAGTAGTTGATAGACAGAAGCAGAATACTGAAAAACTTGCCACAACTTACAGCTTATGTCCCTTTAAATATCGATTTTTGTCATCATTTGTGACATAGGAACTCCATTTATATTTCTTTAATGATAGCATGATGGTTTTAATGAATGATAAAATGTCACCTGTTTGTTCTCGTCCAACATTATCAGCTGTCATTGGTGTGCCTGGTCCCAGCCATTCTGTGCTAGCCTCTAAACTGTAATCTTTGTAGTTGACTCTAACATCGGCTACAGTTCCATAAAAACCTATATAAATGTGGAAAATATGTGTATTACCAAAAATAATAGGTTACCCATCCAATAGCTTTCAAATTTGATTTGCAGCAAGCCAAGGATGACATCCACGTTCTTTAAAATGATGAGATTTGCATGTTTATCTTTTAGGATTTTTCTCTTCATTTTTAGTCAAAATATCATCTTCTCTGATACCGCTTATCAAGTTTACTTTAAAGGCAGAGCCTCCTTTTAAAAGGTCGCAAAGTTATGGCGGCGGTCATTGTGTAAGTGGACACCAAACAGGCAACAAGCAGGCACATCACGTTCCAGAAAATGCCACTTTTTACTTTTTTACAGCTGCAAAACGCAGACAGACTGCCAATCGCTCAGCACGAAGCTGCTGCCAATCGAAATCTGTGGTTATATTCAAATTCTAACATGCCTGGAAGACAATTTTTTAGGAAATTTGAGCGTTGGTGGTGGGGAATCAATGACCATTGGCAATTTGAACCGACTGTCAATCAAACGCTGTTTGCAAGATTAGGGACCGTTCAGTTTTTACGGCCTGGGGGGGGCCGGCAAAATCTTGTCGCCGGTGTTCAAAAAAATATAGACCCCCCTGCATTTTTCGCGAAAAAATGTTGACCCCCCTTTGTCAGACGAAAAAATTTGATGATGGCCATGGCATAAAAGTGAACTTTATTGTAGGTATTATGTTGTTGAAAATGTGGTGACCCCCCCTTTCCTACCAGTGAAAAAGTGATGACCCCCCCCTTTGCGGATTCCAAAATTATGATGACCCCCCCCCCCCCTGGATTTTGCCCCCCCCCCCCGCCGTAAAAACTGAACGGTCCCTTAGCAAAAGGTGCCAAAAGGTTAGATCAGTTTGTATAATTAATGCTATAGAAATCAAACATCGTACTGGACAAGTGTTTGACTGGGAGGAGAACTCCACTAATGCCAGAACCTGGGATTGAAAATTGTGGCTTTAACCCCTTCACCCACATTTCCTTATTAATAGGTCCATCTTAACCATAGAAAAGGATTTTTTTAAACCACGGTAACAAAAGGCTTAAAGGTGCCTATGGTGATGCATTGTGTAAACTATTCTCATTTTTGGTTGATACTTCATTTTCTATATAACCATTACTATCATCTGCCATCAAGTATACTAATGTAATTTCCTTACCTTTATTTTGTTTCATTGCCTTGGGAAAGCTGCCAGCTGGAACTCCTCCGACATACATTTCCTGGTCCAAGTTCACATCCCCGGGGTTGTCAATGGCTACTTCTTTATTGACTGGCTGTGCGTCATTCACTCTAACACTTACCCTGTTACTGACAACGGCCACCTCTAGTGTGTTCCATTCTGATGTCTGTCAGTTACAAGTCACCAAAAAAAATTGTTTTAAGGTCCAATAAATCACAGATGCAAGAAAATGATGTAGTCCTTGACATTTGGCAAAAGCGGCTCAGTGCCAAGATTTTTTCCTTATTCCCAATCACATTCGTACAGTAACAATAGTAATTTATTCCTTATAAATAAAGTGTACATTACTTAAACCCTGGGTAGAAAAGGCCCCAGGATCGAGATTAACTATGGTGTTAAGAAGATTATGAGATGTTTCTGTCTTTTGTTCTCCTTTGAAATTGCAATCTGTTATATAAATATATTGCTAAATTTTTGGATTATGTCAGCACCAGGCTTTAATTGAAATGAAGTTGGACAAAAGAACAACTAATTTAGTGCGACTCCTACGCTACAGTAACAAATCATGCAAAAAGGGCTGATTCTCTTTACAAATGAAGAGTTTTCATGTATTCAAATCTTTTCTGTCTATGAATACAATTTGAATTCCCGTTTTAACTGGTTTCTACAAGTGGTTTGTCTGATATTTTGCAGAATGTCATTTCATAACCTTATGATAAAATTGTTTGGGCATCATGTTTTCCTTGGGATATTAAGCCTTAGAAAATTCTTTCTGGTAATGTGTTTGTTACTGATTGGTATCTAAAAATCGTAAAATGAACAAGGCAGATATTTCCTCAACAGTTGCTTTTTTAACTGACAAAAAACCTTACTGCAATTTTATTCGTGTTAAGGGGAGTTAGCTCTAAACATAGTGTATTAATTTTACTGATACGATATTATATATCATTTAGGTGTGTGCTATCTGTGTGTGTGTGTGTGAATGTTACAGTGAAGATTTTTTGAAAATCTCAAATGGAAGACACAATGCAAGGGCAACCACATGATGCCTGGATGGTATTTTTTTCGTCTAATGAAATTAATCAGTCAATTCCATCTGCCAAAACCTATGGTAGATTCAACCAAGTTTTAAAATCTTACATCAAGTTAAAGTAAACTTGAAGATGGGCAGTTGGAGAAAGCAAATGTCATGTTAAGCAATGAAGATTCTTAAAGCAGATGGCACATTCCATTCTGAAATACTAGTGTACTGGTATATACACAATTGAATACAAATCAGATAATTCCTTCACAATATACAAAAGTGATAAACGTAATGATTTACAGGAATTGTATTCTTGGCCTTACCCTTATCTGACTTGCCATCAGTTTCACTGCACTAGATCCAATCTTGAGATACAGCTCTACATACGCATTGATCAATCCTACAGCCAACACAGGCATTCCTCTGCCTGGCCCTTTTCTCATCAGTAGCACCCCATCCAATGCAAAACTTTTGAATCTTACATATATAAACAATAGTCTTGTAGGCGTGGCTGTTGCCGGGTAGAACAGATATGAACTTCCACGGAAAACTCTGCTTTCTGCAGATGACTCTACAGAATAAACATGTATCACCTTATTTAAAGTCAGCCATATTTCATGAATTTTGTTTGATATGAGATACTACTTATTTTGTTTGACATGTTGAAAGATACTGAATGAATGGGTGACCATGCATATATTCCACCATAGTTTTAGATATGATGATAAACAAAACCATCGTGAAAATGAATTAATGGTCATAACCATTAATTTATTTTCGTAATGGTTTCTTTTATCGTGTCTAAAACCGGGGTCGAATATATGCATGGTCACCCATTTATTCAGTATCTTTCAACATGTCAAACAATATAAGTAGTATCTCACATCAAACCAAATTCATGAAATATGGCTGACTTTGTCCCTTTAACCCTTTGAGTGCTGAGTTTTTTGCCACCAAAATTTGAGTGCTACATTTTACCAATTTTTATGAATTTTTCTGTAATATTTTTTGGTAATTTTGGACCAAATCAAAGTAAAATTTCATTGGCTACAGTTTCTTATCAAAATTTTGGCAAAATCTGAAGAAGGTTGACTACGGTACATTTTGTAAAGGTGACAAAAGTTGACTTTGGCACTTAAAGGGTTAACAGAACCTGCTACATACATAAATACATGAATATCTGAAAGATTTACCCTGTACTCAACTTATCCCTATACGCAGGTCCACAATCATCATTGATAACAATGGGTTTGGACCAAGGTTATTCTTTATACTCCATCTTTTAAGTACAAGTGACCAACTACCAGCATAAGTCTTTCCAGTGATTACAATACTGCACCACAAAAATACTTCACAGGGCCTGTAACTATTAGGCTGCGTTCACAAATAACGATGGGGGGGGGGGGGGGGGGGGGGGGGCCAGGAGGAATCACGATTGAAATCTTATTTTTTTTTCAGATCCCCCCCTCAATACCCTAAAAAATGTTCAAATGCCCCCCCCCCTCTATATGATCAAAATTTTTCAAGTCCTCCCCCAACTATCACAAGCCCACATATTTGTAAAGGATGTGTATGCAGAAAAAATCACGTATTGCGGCGTTCCGCTCGCAGATGTTCAACACTACCTGTTATTAGCAGTTTGTAACGTCATATTCGTAAAAGTTCTTAAATTGATTCATTTTAAACGCATCAGTGAACGTTTTGGATTTATCAGTTTAAGCTGACTTGAGTTAATCTTACTCTGGCCAGGTCAATTGCTCCTGCCGAAGAGCACACAAAATGACGATCATGAGAGAGAAGGCAAATTGTGAATTCCTGGCAAATTGCCGTATTGTTAATACTGAGTATAGTGACCTACCAAAAATTTGTTTCAAAAGTACAAGACATATATGAATTAGATGCTACTCAAAATTGACAATATTGGAAGGCTAAAATATTAATGTTGTAATCTTTGAAATTTTGGGTGTACTGATGGCAAATTTGGTTAAAAATAAATAATTCCATTTATTCACATATTTTTTCATTTCATCTTTACTGTTCAAAGTTTTACTTTTGTATTATTTTATGACAAGAATGTGAAAATTTAGAAAATCAAGCATGGTGACCCCATCTGTATTCTTTAATATTTGGTTATTCTCATATGCCAGATTTCAAAAAATTTGGGACAACTTTTCAAGTCTCCTGGTCTTCCATATGTTGCTGCCATATGTATTAATTTAGATAATTTTGACAATATTTTTGTTCAGTTTATACAACTGAGTTCTTGTTCTACTCCCTACAGCATGTTGAACTGTCCAGTATTCAGCTTGCTATCACAGCCTGTGTATGTGTAGCATGCATTTGTATCACTGACAACTGACTGTCAGTCTGGACTCTAATTAAATCATCACCTAATACATATTAATATATACAGGCTTTGTCGACAAACTGAATATTGTGTGTTTGAGCATGCTGTAGGGAGACAGCAAGAAACTGTAGTTGATACATTACATAGAAATATTGCAAAAATCATCAACATTTGCAGCTTCTGCCCTGTTATTTATAGGCTTGTTTGGTTTTTTACAACAAATCACACGTTTAGATTTTTTCGAGATAAAAGTCATAAAATGTAACAAAATGGTTTCTAGATTTTGTTAAACTTTTACAAACATTACAACAATTGGATGACATAAAAATGGTATTCATTTTTTCATTGAATTACCTACAAAAATTTGAATTGGAATATGTAAAACAGTGTTCTCCCCAGATTTTTTGAGAAGAGGGCGAAGATGTGGTGCAAAGCACCACAAGCGACCGCGTCAGCGGTCGCGGGGGGAGGTCAGGAGGGGGTGTCCCCCCTCCTGCCGTTGGAGCTTTTGAAAAACAGCGATTAAAATGGTGTCATTTGGTGGCACTTGGGGAGTATTTTTTTCAGATTTTTTTTCGTATAAAAAACTCAAAGGAAAGGAGATCTGAGACAGTGTACATAACTTTTATTACAGTTCACTGATTTCAATTATGAAGATTTCATTTTTGAAAACGAAAACGTAGCGAGAGACATACATTTATTCATCGATGTCAAAATTATCACCATAACACTCAGGTTTGGGGAGCATTTTTTCAGATTTTTTCGTACAAAAAACTCAAAGGAAAAGAGATCTGAAACAGTGTTCCATAACTTTATTACAAACGAAAACATAGCGAGTCTAGAGACATACATTTATCATCGATGGCAAAATTATCACCATAACACTCACGTGTTCTCATCCTGATACAAGTCCGACCGAGCCTAAAATTAGGTTGTTTTGCTTTTGGAAGGAATACACAAACGAAATTCTAACCTCCTATAAAAACTTCAGTGTACTCTGCTGTCCTTGGTTACCCTCAAGCTCCTTGCCATGTTTACTCAGCTAAGTCGGTTACCTAATGCACGGTCCCTATGGAGGGACCGTGGCTAACGTGACGTTATGGACTGAGCCATGCAAATATGGCTGCCTTCGATGAGTTGCACATGGGCTTATGATCTCGGATGACATCACAAACTCGCGAGATTTGCAAGATCGATGAGAATTACGTTTGCAGTCTGCAGGATCGACGCTCACGCTCGCATTTTGCTTGTAAATCACTGTCAACTTTTTTCCCCGTACATTTTATTGTTTTATTTTTCAAAAAAATAAATCTTTTTCATTTCTGGCAAGGGGGCGCTCGGAATTTACAAGAGGGCGCCACGCCCCTGTTACCTTATTCAGGGAGAACACTGTAAAACATAAAAGGAACCAAAAAATTTCGAGTCCCCCCCCATACAGGTAGAGCAAATTTTCAAGTCCCCCCCCCCTTCTACTACCCCAAAATTTTCGAATCCCCCTGAATTCCTCCAGAGCCCCCACCCCCACCCCCACCATTGTTTTGTGAACGCAGCCTTACTTTTGATAATTTTTTTTCCCACTTTTTTGTTCTGTGTGTCCATGCATGGCATGTTTTTGTCCTACCACAGAAAGTACAATGAAACCCCTACTATTGAGCTTGCCAACACAGTGTCTACATGTGTAGTATGCACTGCTATTTTTCACATTTTAATTTCTAGTACAGACCAGAATTGACTCGTCAACAACTGCAATGAAGTCTATCCAGGTACAGACTGAGTTGACCAGCTAAATTCTGCATATTTCAACATGCTATGGAGAGCGGAATAAAAAAACTCTAGTTTATGTTGATCGACTAAAATAGTGAAAATGGTCATCAAAGGTTACAGCTACTGGCCCTGTAACGTATGGTAGTGTTAAATTGTCCAAGTATTTCTTTTTTTCAAGTATTGGCTGTTGTCATTTGATAATGCATGCATAATGTGTTTGTCCATGACAGAGAAATCACATCAACTTTTGCTTACTACATGTATGTTATTTTATGTGCATGTGTGTATATCATGTGATACATACAACTCAATGAACAAGATATTACAATTTACAGTGGTGACATTTATCAATTGGTCACGTGATTTAAAAAATTTCATTTCACATTCTTACCTGGGCATGGTCGTTGATAGCACTGTCTGAGTTCTGTTCCGATACCATCACACGTAGTGCCGTTGCCGGCTGGTGCAGGATCCGTACAAGTTCTATCCCTGAACTCAACACCTGGATTACAAAACTGACTGCACTCACTCCAACTTGCCCAGTTTGCCCATAAACCATTCACTGAAAATAGTCATAAATCCTACCTTTCTCAAAAGCATGTATGACACTGATAAACAAACAACATACGGACAACAAAGTTATGTATAGAAGAAAAACCTAGTACATACATGTATATTCTGCAAGTACAGAGCTCTGAATATTCAGCTTGCTGATGCAATGTATTCCTGTATTAATGTGTATTCCCATAATTAATTAGGGTGCTTGAAGTACTGATTTATGGTTACTTTGTTTTACCATATTTTGATTCAAAATTACCACTCACTGGCTTCAAAACTGTAATGCACTACTAGTGTGCACTGCTTTGCCACCAATTGAACATAATTCAATGATACTTTACATTAATTTTTAGAATGTTATGACCATGCAGTTTAGTAAAAAAGTACTGCTTAAAGTAGATGTAAGTACCAAAGCATTCACAAACTTACCAGAACAAAGATTTAAATTACATGCGATGGTTTGGACGAATTCCCCCACACAGCCATTTATCATGCTAGTTGTGTGGTCCTTGGTAACACAAGTACGTTCTCTAGACTCTATGCCTCCATTACAGTCAGATGAACAGCCAGTCCATGTACTCCATGTATTCCAGTTTTCCATCAATGCTGAATTTATAAAACAATATCAAGGTGAAAAAATCATGGAATTTAATAAATTATAATACTACCATTAGCAGCACAAACTATTTGCTAACATCGTAAAAATTAGAAAACAGAAATTTTGCTTGAAAAGTAGACAACTCAAAAACCTTACAACCAGTCAATGAATTCACAAAGATATATCCAGCAAGAAAGATACTAACTCACATATTGCCAAACTATAAAAAACAAAATACTTTCCAAATTTCGTCAATAGTTTGTAATGAGCCCACAATTAACACACGATGTCTTTTACTTCATTTTGTAAGATTTTCCAAGATATTACCATCACGTACCAGGACAAGGATTCAGATCACATTCCATTTGTTGTGTTTCTTCCCCTTCGCATTCCTTGCCCCCAGAGAGCTGTATGCATACTCTGTATCTTTCCTTGAAGGCCTGTCCACATGTTGTTGAGCATGGTGACCACTCAGACCAGGGTGTCCAGCCATCGTCACCTTGAATACAAAATTTGAAATAACATTTCTGTATACTAAAGATAATAGATGTGTATATACATAAAGAATACAATTCAAGACAATGGAATGACACCACAGTAATTAAAACAACAATGCTGTTGTGTCTATTACAAATGGGATGATTTTAATATCATGAATTTCCCACTCACTAAACACTTACATTCCGTTTTCACTATAACATAATGCATACATTTCCAAGCTTACTTGCCATGTCAAGGATATTCACTACATATTGCCAAATTTTTGATGAGAGAGAAACTTTTCGATCAATTACGTGACGTAGGTGAGTCCATATTCAAAGGTTATTATGACAGATATCATGAGCTGGTGAATATGTCTGCCAGTCAAACAATCTCATATATATATCATCAGTGACTTCTACATAAAATGATACATGCCCATTACTTAGTTGACCTCAAATTGACATATGGCAGGTACCACATGTGGAGCAGGATGAGCTCACTCTTTTTGAAACATCGAACATCATTTCTTGTTTTCCAAAGACCATGTATCTTTCTTTCACGGCCTTGACAATGTCTTTCTTTTTCGTATGTGTGTTTGCTCTGCTTGTTATTATCTGTCGTATGTGTCAATTGAATTTTGCTGACTAGATTTCTATGAAGAACATTATAATTGAAGATCATAATTGGTTGGTGACTGTTTCACACAAGTTTAATAGTTGGAAGAGGCTATTACATCCAAGAAAGCAACTGTACCTGCGACTTGTGTTTCACATGGTGGAATGTAACATGGCGCTGTCTTTTCCAGTTGCTTGATGTAATTTCCAGAACCATCTGGACATCCAACAATGGTGTTGGTACATCGTCTACCGGACACTTTGACTCCAAGGCCACATTTCACACTGCATTCTGACCATTCAGACCATGGGGTCAACAGAGGTCCAACTGCAATTCAAAGAATGAATAAAAAAGCAGATTACAGATATATCTTATCTTTTTCTGATAATGTATAGAACAAATTATACCATGAATGCGAACTGAATTTCATCTATAGTGGATGGTCAAAGGGATCACTAATTATATCAGATCAAGGAAACCAGAGAACCGGGAAAAAACCTTCAGTAAAGTAGTGTTGTTTACAAAAAGAAATCCTTCAAAATGCAGGTACAAGTTACCGTTCAGTATTTTGTTTTAGAAATGTGTCCAATAGGATAACTTCCACTCACAATAGTTGAAAAAAATGTTGCCAAGTATGACTGCTTGGTGAACAGTATAGCCATGGTGACAAGTAGCACCTCACTACAAACCATTTTGACACATGATTTTGTCAAAACTTTTCATTGCAATGCCATGGAAAACTCTTGTTATGGAAAAGGGAATTAGATTAACAATAGACTCCAATGTAATCCAGGCACTTGTTCAATCAGGGCAGATTTTTCAAACTTCCAATGTGATATTAATCCAATTTCACCCATGCTCCCAAGATTATCCCATAGAAATTATAGATGCACTCCGAGAAGAGAAAAAAGATGGGGTCACTCCATGCTTGTAAAAACATTTTCATTACCTGTTATTCATAGCACTTTCTAACCATTGGTTATCAGTCAACGGTAAAATCATAGCAATGGCTGATAGTATTAACCAATTTGGCATTTAGTTTCGCCAGTTGATGGCATACATAAGGCATCTCGGCAAGTTGAATTGCTTCACATGCATATTTAAGACCATGAGGCCAGATATGGTACAAAGCTTGGAATAAACCAGCTATTTTGTCGCCAATATGTCATATTGAACTCTGAGTCTGTAGAAACTTGAAAAGTTTCTATCAAACATTAAACTGTACCTGTATTGCGACATCTGTCATCAAAACACTTTTTGTCTTCAAGCAGTGGACCTTTGCAAAGAGCGCCCCCATTCATTGGTGTTGGGTTATTGCAGTATCGTCGCCGGTTTGCCCGTCCTTCCCCACATCCAGATGAACAGGTGCTCCATAGTCCCCATTCTGACCAACCACCATCCACTTAGAATACAAAATTGTGAATAAAGTCTGTTAATTGAAGGTCAATATCCACTATATTAGCTTTGTTTCACTCAGATAAAAAAGCAGAGGAATTCAGAAGTGATGGATGGAATGTGCCACAAAATATAAATTATTTGTTTTAGGAAAAGTAATCAAACAAAGCTTGTAGCATATGATCCTAACTCTAGACTGAATTGTATTTTTGTTGTAATTTATTTGTGTCTAAGGCCCGCGGCCCAAATGCAATCGAAGAACCACACTTCCATATACACACAGAGTAATTTTAAATTCTTAATCATACACATTTGCATCTGCGACATACTGGAATAGTAAATATCTATGAGGTTTACATCCTTGTACCCAACTAGATCTTTCAATCTCTAAGTGTAAAAGCGACCTAGCGGCCGATATAGCTCCGCTGTGTTTATGTAGAGAATAACTATTTTTGACACATGTTGATGTAGAAGCGGAAATTTTTGATAGCTCAATGCAGTGGCCAGAAAAAGTGGCTAAAATAGCTGCAAAATACACAATTGAAGATTTCATCATACTTTGAATATATCACATCGGACAATCCCTAAGAACATGTCAACCAAAGCTATCTGATGAGTAGTTTTTTGAGAATAAAATTTTCTGACCAAAAATGGCAACGATTGCCCCAAAAATAAAATCGCAGATTTCATCATAATTTCAAAAGATCAAATTCAGTTCATTAGGCCAAAGTAAGTAAATTCTTTGTTTTGCGTCCGCGCGCGCCTAGGTTTTTGGAGATTTTTCGGAAAAAAAACACAAACTTTCCTTTCAAAATTTCGCCGTTGGTGGCGCCATTTTGTCGCAAAAACAAGTCGTGGTTTTTAACTTTGCGATGAAATACTCTTTTACTGCAGTCAGATTTCACTGTTAGACCATCCGGTGACGTAAAACAGTACTCTACATGTATTTACCCCTGTCGATCCTCTCTGCTGCCTCACGCCGGGGCCTCACGTTCTCGCTGTCTGTTGTGGCTTTGCCTGTTGTGGCTTTGCCGTTAAAAAACAGGAAACCTTTGCACGGCAACTTGAAGGCATGGTCATTGCGAGCAATCGGGTTTTGAACAGAGAGAGATTCAGTCGGCCGATTGGACTTGGGTACCATGACTCAGAGAATATGGCAGACGGAAAAATCGGAAAGTGTTGAAGCCTATCCTAGTTTATCGGTCTTTCAGGTTTGCCAAAAATTTGGTTCATTAGTCCATAACAAAAAACAAACCAGTGATTAGTCCTGTAAACGAAAAGCCTTTACGTACTTTTTTGTTCAGTTTGGGTAAGGGAAAGTATATTAGAATTCCTCTGTGAAAGTTCAAACTTGTAGTAGGCGGTCGGAGCTGCTCTTGAAGGAGGTCACACTGTCTGCATTAATGACACCGCTGGTAATTTATTTCAGGTGTCCACAACTCTTGCTGAAAAAATATCTTCTTTGTGTTAAGTCGAACGGTCAGTTTATGAAGTTTGGGACAGTGTCCTTGAGTTCTCGAGTCGGCTGCTAACTCAAGTGAAAGGTTACAGTGGTCATGGTCTTTGATAACTTTCTAGAGTTGAATCATGTTGCCGCGAATTCTTCTTTGTTCAAGTGTTATTAAACCAAGCTGTTTAAGTCTATTTTGATAATTGTAGTGTTGGGGTTTAGGTATTATTTGCCGTGCTAAGATTTTTATGTCCTTTGTAGCCATGGTGACCAAGCTTGTACTGCATATTCGAGTGTGGTCTCTCAAGTTGCTTGTAAAGACGAAGAATGACATATTTTTGATTTGATCGACAATGATCATTTGATGAGACCAACATTCTGTTTGCTTTATAGCAAACTTATCACATTTGCTTGAAGGTTTTAAGGGAGAATGAAGTGGACGCCCCAGTTATTTCTTCAGCTGTACGTCCCAGTGAAATGTTGTTCATTGAGAATTTATGGAAGGGGTTGTTGTAGCAAATATGCGTCCGCCAGTGTTCACTCATTTTTTGTAGCTTGTCCAAAACAGCTTGTAGAATTTCAGGATCAATACATTGTCGCAAGGGGTGATATGTCTTGGTATTGTCAGTAAATTTTTGAGTTCAGAAATAATTTCACCGCCAGTGTGATTGATGTAGATTAGAAAGAGTACTGGTCAAAGTACTGAACCCTGTGGGACACCACTTGTGACGTATTCTCCATTCAGATGATGCTCCATTTATGACTACTTGCTCTTTTGTATTTGTCAATCAAGCTTCGACCCACAGTAGAATATTTCCATTTATGCCATGAAGCTTCATCTTTTCAATCAATCTGGGGTGTGGTACTTTGAAAGTGCAAGGAATATAGATGTGAAGCGTCCACCTAAATTTGGGTATGATGAGCCTGTGTTTGGAGACTGACAATTACGAAATGATTGCTTTTATTTGATGGAAAGCAAAGGTGCTGGTTTTAAAGATGGTCCCGAGGAAGATACAGGGAATACTTTAGTCATTATATCACCAATGTCTTGTTCTCTCTGATGCCCCATCTTTCTAAAATTGAATGCAGAGGCTGCAAGTTACCCAATCTGTTTAGTGTTTTCTTTCAAAACAGAGGCACCTTTCAGCAAAACTATGACATTCCATCAGCATAAACATCAGCATTACAAGAAACTTGAAAGAGACGTACAAGAACTTGAGGACAAAAGACTGCTATTGTATACTGTTATAGTGTACCCATTCCTCAAACTGTCCATATTTAAGTAATTTGATGAGGCTGTCAAGTTGCTATGCAATGGTATTGACATGTGGACACTTTGAATGCTCAAGAAAGAAATCTAAAACTAATAAAAGAAAAGCAAACGTCAGAGAATGACTGATAATTTTGATCCATTTGTCATGCAAGTGCATACAGTGATCATCATACAGTGTGTCATACTGTGACAGGAGTATTCATGTTGTTTGAGAAAAATTGTCAAATAAAGGCAAACAGATTTTGTGTTAAAGTTTCTGTGTGTGTTTTTTAACCGCTTACCCGCGTACCTTTTAGGATTTTGAGTGGACGCAAAACAAAGAATTTACTTACTTTGGCCTCATCTATAGAGACCTGTATACCAAATTTCAAGGCTGTTAGACCAGTACTTTTTGAGAATCACATTTTTTGTCCCAAAATGGAAAAAAATTGCCCCAAAAATACAAAATTGCAGATTTCATCATAATTTCAACAAATATCACTTAGTTTATCTATAGAAACCTGTATACCAAATTTCAAAGCTATCAGATGAGTAGTTTTGGAAATACATATTTTTTGACCAAAAATGGCAAAAATTGCCCCAAAAATACAAAATTACAGATTTCATCAGAAATTATATATATATTACTTAGCTCATCTGTAGAAACCTTCATACCAATTTTCAAAGCTATCAGACCATACTTTTGAGAAACACATTTTTGACCAAAAATTGCAAAATCGCTCCAAAAATAAAAAATTGCAATTTTCATCATAATTTCAATAAACATCATTAAGATGATCTGTAGGAACCTGTATACCAAATTGCAAAGCTATCAGATGAGTAGTTTTGGAAATACACATTTTTTGACCAAAATTGGCAAAAATTGCCCCCAAAATACAAAATTGCAGATTACATCATAATTTCAATAAATATCATTAAGTTCATCTGTAGGAACCTGTATACCAAATTGCAAAGCTATCAGATGAGTAGTTTTGGAAATACACATTTTTTGACCAAAAATGGCAAAAATTGCCCCAAAAATACAAAATTACAGATTTCATCAGAAATTCAATACGTATTACTTAGTTCATTAATACAAACCTGTATACCAAATTTCAAAACTATCCGTTGAGTACTTTTTGAGAAATACATTTTTTGACCAAAAATGGCAAAAATTGCCTTAAAAATGCAATTTTCAATATTTCTGCACAATTTGAACAAATCTGAAATAGATCATCCCTAGGGACATATGTACCAAATATCAAAGCTATCTGACTGTTAGTTTTGAAGAAGAAGATTTTTAAAGATTTTTTTACCAAAAATGACAAAAATTGCCTTAAAAATACAAATATGCAAATTTCACCACGATTTAAACAAATCTGACTGAAGTCACCCTAAGTAAACTGCATATAAAATTTTAAAGCAATCGGACAAGCGGTTTCAGAGAAGAAGATTTTTTTACCAAAAACACCAAAAAATGCCCCAAAAATACAAATATGCAAATTTCACCACGATTTGAACAAACTTAAGTCAGGTCATCCCAAGTGAACTGCATATAAAATTTCAAAGCAATTGGACTTGCGGTTTCAGAGGAGAAGGCAATTGTTGACGGACGACGACGGACGACGGACGACGACGACGGACGACGGACGACGGACAACGACGGAAAATCAACCTATTTGATAAGCTCCGCGTCGCTGACAGCGGAGCTAAAAATAGACCTGATTTGAAATTTCTGAATTGCTAGATGATTTCTATATAATGTCATTAGTATAGGATAAAGACCGAGTACGAGGGCTCTTCTGGTATATAAAGTCCAACCCAACGATAAAATGTCGAGGCAGCAGGCCGAGACATTTTATCGTAGGGTTGGACTTTATATACCAGAAGAGCCCGAGTATGAGGGTTTTATCCGACTTAAAAACTATCGCCCCAAATGATATATTTTCGTTTTCAATGTGTTTACGTCAACCGTCCCCTTTGTCAATTTAACATGTTTAGGATATGAATTAAAACTTTTATTTGTGAAATAGCCTTCCAATGTAATGGAACATCCTATAAATGCCCTAGGGCACATTATATAAATGCCCAGATTTTGTGTTGCAGCTGGTTTCCGCTGTGTTACCAAATTTGAATATTAAAACGTACCAGATGTCTACAGAATATGACATGTTCACTTTTGATTGGACAGTACTTTACTACGGCGCTGTCATTCGTTTCTGGAATTTGGTGACCAAGGCTTTACGAGTAAATAAAACACCCTGAATTGAGCTCTCTGATTGGTCAATCAACAGTAGATAGTTTTTAATTTTTGTAATATCATATAAAATTTTGTTTACATTAACTTTATGTCTTTCCTGATTGTAAAGATACATAGAGAAGTCATTACAATCACGAAAAGTAAGAAGCTAAAAATGAGTTTCAAAGAACTGGAAGATCAGCAACACATCACTTACATGGACAGCCTGTGGCGTACTTGAAACAGTTCAAATTAGTCCAATATGAAGTCTAAATATATTGATGAAAAGAGAAGTAGGACATGGTAGATTTAATCAGTGCATTCAGTTCAAAGACAAATGACAATGCTAAATACAGGCATATCTGGCAATCTGCAATGATTTATAAGATTTGTCACTCTGAAGAAGATTGGAAGCGTCATCTGTGATTCACATACTGCTTTCATATAATTGTGAAAGGCACACATTTTACCACAAGCAAGTCACTTTTCAATGGCATTCTGATGCTAATAATATGGCCTTTAGGCCAAAGTAATTAAATTCTTTGTTTTGCGTCCCCGCCTGCTTAGGTTTTTAAGGTTTTCATGAAAAACACATACAGTGTATTTGAATAGGAATTTTAGGACATAACCGCTTAGCTTTTCTGAACTAAAATTTTGTTACAATTTTTTTATTCGCTGCAATCAAATTACATTGTTTTAATTTTCTTGTGTGTGTTTTTCAGCCGCTTAGACGCGTACTTTTTTCCGTTTAGAGTGGACGCAAAACAAAGAATTTAATTACTTTGGCCTTATCAGAGTTTGGCAATTGTTAATGTTTGTATTTAAAGTCTTTTAAGAAGTGCTAAAAGGCTTTGTTTTGTGATTTTGTGTCTTGTCCTGGTGATCTCCAGTTTTTTGTCTAGTTTTCGTTACATACTCCTGCTAATGTGGATTTAGATTCAGGGTTCAGTTCTATTGCAATCTGAATTAAACTTAAAAAAATCAATTAATCTATGAACAAATTGTATAGATATGTGAAACCATACACAAACTGACAGATTATAATACTAACAGCCTTTATGTACACTTACTGCTAAATTTTTTGGCGTCACTGCTTCTAGAACATGTCCATAGGTACAGTGACCTATCCAACAATCTTTGATCAGTTCAGGGTCTGCTTCGTGAAACTGCTGAACAGACTTTGCTGCCAGCTTTATTGTGGCTTCTTGATGTGGTGCTATATCACCCCCTGTGGATGGGAAACACAAAACATACAAATATACTGAAGTAGCTACAAACAAACTTTGTGTTCAGATCATAAAATGAGAAATTACCTTGTTTTTGTTTTTTGTTGCTCACATATATGGAAATATGAATAAAAGAATCAATTTTTTTAAATATTGTTTCTGATCTCTAATCATACCTTGTAGGAAGAAATATTTACATGCAACTACATGACCAAATGTGAAAGATTAGCAAGATATATAAAACTTATGAATGCATAATATAACGAAAGGAATATAATGGATGCAGATGGTAAGAAATACAAGTACTCTGTGAGGAAAAAAATATGCATTTCTTTTATCGTTTATTTTACATAAATGTGCAATACCTACCTATTGACATACACTTTTGCAGATGACAGTCAGTGACTTCTGTATCTTCACCAATGCAATAATTTCCACCGTTTTTAGGAAGAGGTTTGTTACACTGTCTATGGCGTACTCTGATGCCAACATCACATGTGACCGTACATGGACCCCATTCCCTCCAACTAGACCAGCCACCATCCACTGCAATACAGCAAACAGACAAATCTGTTACTTTTTAGACTTTCTTTATGGAGATATACCAGTAAAGAATTTCAATCTCAGATCCTGACAATTTCCTACTCTGCAAAAACCTTCTCAATAAAATTGTTCAGAATAACTCCAGTTGAGAAAAAAGTTAAATAAATATTGTAATTCAAATATATATAATTGCGGTTTTCGTTTATAATTTTTGTCAATTTATTCCAAAGGTGAAAACCAAACATGCTGTAAGGCACAGTTATCGTTTTGTAACATTAACTCTGCTGGCAGGCAAGATAGATTTAAATAAAGTCATGACATTGCACGTTTTATGGATCTATCAAGAATGTGTGCCATGTAACAGCGCGCTCACACTGTCACAGACACACACACAGCAAGCTGTTATTCTGGATGAATGTGAAAATAACACTTAATTTTTGCAAGGCATTTATTTCATGATAGAAAAACAGACTATCACAGGAAACCCAATTTTCTTCATTTTATAATTTACTTTGAATTTCAGTGGTTTCAGATTTCAATTTTCATAGTCATAAACAGTTGTGGATGGACTGATACCTTTCAACATGTAAGCTTCCAACAAAAAAAAATTATTAGAAAAAATTCTTGCAGTTCTCAGAACAATATTGTCCTCGTTTTAATATCATACCTGGGCAGGCAGAAGAATCTCCAGAAACTGTACACTTATAGGTATACCAAAATTTATCCTGTAAAAGTTACAAAAGGTTATTTGTATAACAAATACAAAAATCAGTAAAAATACAAATACTATTCTTATGTGGAATCTACAGCTTTAAGTGAAGGTTCTAAAGCACCATACCCTGGCACTTTGAATTTGACTTCATTAGACAAGCTGCACATACTTTAAAAGTCTGTGTTATCGGGCCAAAGAAATACATGTATATCAGCAAAGTTTCCATCCTTTGATATCTCTGCAACTGCTACACATCTACCATTATATTTAGCTTACATTTCCTTTCCTTTTCCTTGAATATGAAATACATCAGGATCATAAATCCATAAAGAGCAGCCCATTGATTGTGAATGCGCCCTAGATTTTTAAAGTCAGTCTCAATGGATAAAGAGTTAATAGTGATCGAGATATTGGTGTATATGAACATTTTCAAAATCAGGATCTTTAATTGAGACCAAGGAAAATTGGCATCGTTGCAACAATCATTATGATATTCTGTATCCTTACTTACATGTCCGCGTTCTTTTAGTGTTTCTGATTTCCAGTATCGTTTGTTAACATCGGTCATGTCAACCAGGTCACAATCGCCCAGGAAACATTCTTTCATGAACTTGTACCGATAACCTTTCTTCAAATTCAACATCTGATTGGCTAGCTCTCCAGGAATCTCAAAAGATGACTTGCCTAGATCAAGAAGCATTCAGACAATTGCAAATAGGTATATTTTTTACAAAGATGTTTTTGAGACATTCTTTCACTTTTCTGAGAAAACATTTCGGGAACTTGCAATGTGCGTACTCTCTCTCTCTCTCTCTCTCTCTCTCTCTCTCTCTCTCCTGATATGAGCATGGTTTTCTTTGATCAAGGATATTTTAGCAGATCTTCAGACAGGTCACCACTTTTAGCATGTAAATAAAACATTTTGATAACACCAATTGTTATACCATATATTTTTGTTTGTTTTATTTGTTTGGGTTTTTTTTATTTTTGAGGGGGATTGGGTCCAATTTGGCCAGGACTATCATCAGCCACCTAGAGGAAGCGTCCTTACCTTTGCATGCCCTTGTTGCTAGACTAGACAGCATAAAACAGAGGACCAGCCATCTATTTATTCTGCGTACGATCATTTCCTACGGGGTGAAAAATATGTAGTGCTAGTGATACTGATGTACTAATTTGGTAGCTGGTCTGGCACTTTCAGGAAACTTCGTATGTGGTTTTCGAAACAACGATACACTTCCATTGTTCCAACATTTTCTCACAGATAAAATCACCTGATTATTAACCGATACCGCAATCCTGATTCTGAAATTCTGGTGTTTCCTCTCAAATAAGTAGTGCCAACAGCTGACAGCTATAGTACTGCAATGTGCTGTTGACAGCATATGCAAGGCTCGATGACAACCAACAACCATCGAACAGTAATCAACCTTGAATGAATTATGCCAAAACTAAATTTACATCTGCGATGTTGTACCCATTAAACTCGCTGTTGTTTTAAATTCTCCTTCTTGACTGAGTGTATATTTGAATGCAGACAGAACAAATTCTTACTTCAACTTACTCGTGGATTCAGTCCGGTCTAACCAAGTCTTGCGCTCGGTGAAGCTTGAAGGTCACCCCTCGTGTTTGACGGTAGAACTTGAAGGAATGTCCCGAAAGTGAGGTCCCATGCGCATGCTGGTACGGTGCACGGTGTTCCTCTCGTCCCTACTCAAGAAGACGAGTTGTTTGCTAGTTATACTGCCTGTGTTGTTAACAATAATACCTTTACAAATATACGATTTTCGTGAACCGAATACACAAGCTGAGGCACAAAGATGCGGCGTTCCAGCTGGTTGTGTGGGTAGGAGTTCGATGTTCTGTTTACGCACTCTGCAGCTGGTGACGTCATCACAGTAGCGGGAACTTCTATCCAATGACGAATGCTCGTGACACATCGTGGAACTCTCGAAAAGCCGTATTCCCTGGAAAGCTGACAAATGGTTGGAATCGGGTAAACAAGCAAATGAATAAATATGAAGTGGAAATGGGATCACTACAGCTACAACGCCAATATAGCATATGACAGGGGACTCCTGTCTTGTAAGACCACAGTCGTTTGGTGGGCTATACAGCTCTGGGACTATTCACCCATAGACGAGTGTACAGAAGCGAGAAACAACCCTCGCTTATGTACACTCGTCTATGGGGCGAATAGTCCCGGAGCTGAATAGCCCACGAGGGACTGTGGTAAGACAATACATGCTCGCATGCTCAGCAAAATACGCATGCGCCGTATGACTTGCGGGTCCCTCCTATGACCCGGCCTGGCCAAGAGCTATATGTAGAAGGTTTATGTTGGTCGGTTGCTAGTTGTTATCAGTAACAAAAGTAATAAATAAATAATTTATTGTTATTTCTCTAGTATTATCAAGAAACATAAAGAAAATGTCATACAGTTATGTCATTTTCCGAAAGAATTCATGGGGAAAGCTAGATGAGCAATTTATATTGTATCTTATATTCATCAAACATTGATTGGTACTTCACACTGTGTCCAATGTATAAGAGATCACATAATCAATGGGTTTTTTCATTCACAGCAAAGTCTAAAATTCTCACATTGGACATCAAAAATTATGAGGGCACCTGAAGTCCTTCAGAATATGGTATAGATATATGATGAGAGATAGCATCATTCTTTGGCCAATTTTTATTATTACAGCAACAGATACCAATATTATTACTTATTAGTTTGTATGCTAGTTTATTATTTGTTATATACCAACACCTCTGGTCAGCTTATAATGGTGTATTTTCCAACATCAATAGTTGGGGTTATGTTTTCTTTTTTGTTCTTTGATGGTAACCTTCCATCAGTGGAAGCTTTACAAAAAATCTTCACATTTAAGAGTTTGATCACAAATGTATGCATGGCCCATGTGCTAATAGAGGGAGAAGGGAGAGTCTGTGAAGTGTTTTCTAACAGTATAGAATGATAAGAATATAAAAATATCATTCAAGTGTCTGTCATGTAACTTAAGTTATGAGCATTAATCAAGGTCACACAATCTATGTGATATTGAATAGTTTGAAAGTCAAATGACAATATTATTGTCTTAGCGATGTAAGGCAAGGTTTTTACCAACTGGACAAATGTGCATTCATGTCTTTCAGGACTATCAAATCACCCTGTGCTAAGTTTTGCACCATATTCTGCAGGGAGCTGGAAAAGTCTGTGAAGTTTTTTTTCTGACCGTAGAGGATGATAAGAATATTCAAATGTTGTCATGTGACCTGTGCGCATTAATCAAGGCCACAATTTGTCATTTTGAACATAGTGTGATCTGAAAGTTAAATGTAATGACCATAGCATTGTGTTAGCCATGAAAGGCAAGCGTTTTTGTTGATGGGTCAAATATGCATTCGTATACACCTTTCAGGACTCTCAAATCACTCAATGCTAGGTTTTGCATCATATTCCTTTCATAAGAATCTCTCTCTCAGAGGATTTCCGTACTTACTGCCCTCAGTTTTATCCATTTTAATTATAGATGCGATTTTTCATAAGTTGTACAACCAGTTTTCTTTCATTAATAAAAGAATGTTTCAGTTCTTCACACAATGCAGTGATTTATAAGAGAACAGGAGATAGCCTTACTGAGAAATTCAGCACTGCCAAAGAATTCAGCCAAATGTTGACAACTTGTCGTCCTCAGCATTGGTTTTACTTTAGAAAACAATCTTGTTCTTTTGGTGAAAGAAAGGGGATATTTTGATGTTTAATCCCCAATCATTGTCCTGATTTTGTGCTATAGTGGTAAACTATGGGTTTTCTAACAAAGTCTCTGCTCAGTTGATTTATAATTGAGAAAACATTCAAGCAAATGTGCACACATTCTTTAACTGAGCACATCGAACCTTCTCCTGACAAAAGGAAAACCAATTTTCTGAAAATGGGCTGATGTTTGTTATGGTCATAAGAAAGATACATCTTGAGACAAGATGACAAACACACAACTGTGGAAAATATTGTTGATTGGACTTTTATTATACAATATTTTACATTTCAATAAAGAATATTTTTTACAATCATCATCAAAATTTTCTAGTAATAAAACGAAATACTGCACAAAGTCATTAAAAAACTTATATTATCAATCACAAAAGATTAGAGTTTGAATCATGTAAATATTACAAAATTTCTAATGCCCAAATTAGTTATCATTGAAGTAATCATAACACTTTCACATAATCTTGCCTTTCATTTTCCTAGAGTTGAAGTTACAAGAATCAACTTTGCTCGAGACAATGATGAGAATGGCTGTAGTGAGAGCTGACATCTGGTAAATAAAACATTATAATACATAAATATCATAAAATCATAATTTGTGATATGTAGAATTTTAACAGATATATAACACTAAAAGCTAGTATTTTACATGCAATGATTTCATATCATGACATATTTCTTTGTGATTTATTAAAATAGTTTAACATCTTGGTATTGGACAAAATAAATTCTTGTAATTAACAGTACAAATTTGTTTGACCTGGACAGATTCTTATGATATTATTGTTCTGAATTCTAAGGCACTATACAAGCAGATAAAACTGTAATGGGAGATCTTGCACAAAGTGTACAGTGTGACACTGAAGATGGCAGTTATCATGTAGTGAAAAGTATATAACAGATACGAAAAACTGTTTATCATTTCCTAACACTGTAAGTTCAATTCCTGAATTTTACATCTGAATACCTTTAGCATGTTTAGTATTCGGGACAAAAGCTAAAAAGAAACACTTGCATATCTAGAAAGCTATAATTGGCAAACATAGATGAAAATACGTAAATGATTTTTGTTTTACCATTATACTTAAATGATCAAAGTTTGATCTGAAGTAAGTGCTGAGGAAAACAAACTTCAACATATTTGATCACTTTTGGCAAATTATCAAAATTAAAGATTTAAAGTTTTATGTCTACTACCGGTAAATGATGCCTTGTAACTACAAAAATATAAATATATTTATTGCATACAACTGGAATTATTCAAATCATCTGAGGAAAAGCTGCTTTACCTCTGTAAGATCAGTAAACAAGGTCTTGTAATATAAAACGAAATAACTTTTATCAGCTCACTTATCGCTTATTTGTGAAGCTTGAGTCAACCTTACAAAACCTTTAATTCTGACGAAAGTGACAACGAAGCACTCTTACACTCTTAAAATGTTCATTTCTAAAGCCTTCACCAAAACTGCAAACAACTTTTCATGCAAAACAGATGAAGAAATTTACAACGGCCATCAAGCATGGCAATAGTACAGATAGTATTGCAACACATATTTTCAAATGAAATAGTTTACATTGGAAGCTATCAAAGTTTGACTAATCAGTGTTGCGGCCAGGAATTTTAGATCAGGGGACACTGTGTCCCACTACCATTTATTTTTGGGGACATTTTGTACATTTTGGGGACAACAAGCACTTGTCAATCAAATTTTGCATTATTTCGTAACACATTAGTTTCACTGAACAAAATTCAAGCTACCGGGACCACGTCGCTATGCTTGAATTTCAAGCAATTGAACCAGTATCCCATATCTGCTGCAAATCAGAGCTCAGACGGACTACAGTCAAGCAAATTATGATATCAAGTGCAGTGTTTTAATTACTTTTAATCATATAGCTAGCTCCGAAAGTACGTTGTGTAAGCCTCAAAATAATTGTGCAAAACAAAGATCATCGTCAGTAACAGATATTACTTGTAGACTACACCGTCACAGTCGACTCATGAGTGTGCCCGTGGTGACCCGCAGCACGCAAGAGTGAAGGACAACAGGTTCCATTTAGGGGACATTGTCGCAAGGGCGCGTCCTGGCGGCAACACTGACTTAATGATATGAGTTTTGTATGCTTTCAGTTTAACTATTTACTTTCATTGCTCCACTTTTTTCTGCACATCTCTGACACTGAATGGTAACAGAAACTGAGAATAAAGTAAACCTATTGATCTTCACTTCTATCTCACCCTAACATCCCAAAGTCTACACCTAATTCTACTTCTGAAGTCTTCTACATATTCAAATATAATTTTGATAAGATTAAAAAGTATCATAAGATCACATTATACCACTCTGTAAAAGCAAAGACTGTAATGATATGGTTCAGTTTACATCTTGAAATATTAAATAGTTTGAAAATTATATCTTGATCAGCCAAAATATCAAAACTGCTCAATATAGATTAACAGTTATGTGGTCTTAAATAGGTACAAGGGATTCAGATGAAGTCTATATGTAGTAAAATACATTTGAAGTACACATGAAATGGTCTGGGGAAACCCTCTAAAAATAACTTTTCATTGTACTGATCTTTGTATGTACAATTTTACAATTTTTTGTGTCCTATAAAATTACAGATTTAATGAAAATGAAATCACAATTGACAAATGCTACACAAAAAAGTGGCTAAAGTTTGGATAGCTGCATTCCACATATGTGGGGAAAACATTAATGTTTTATGCCAGAAACATATTTTTTGAAAATGGCACGTACATACTTCTTTTGTTCAAATAAATAAAAGTGCATGTCAATCAAACAACTCTTTGAGTTTAAGAAAGTTCACCATAGTTAAACTAGGCTGAGACAATTTTACACTGTTCCCTTAAATCATCAGGAGAAAGGTGTATAATGAACATTTATGATTTTTGTAATTACTTTGTCTGACTTGAGTACAACTTTGTTGGTTTAGAATAAATTACAACAAAGGGTCTTTCTGGTACAAAGAATCTGAAGTTTCCCTTGAAGAATATCTTTCTGTATTGAGACAAGTCTGAGTGACTATTTTCGCTCTGACATCATATAAATTGACAGGTCATGACAAGTCAAATGCAAATTTGAGTCATTCACTTAAGTACACACATACTGATCAAGTAACCACCATAACTTTATAACAAAGTTCTTCTTGGTTCCCTGTCGACATGGTTCACAGTAAAATGATATGCTAACTATTTCCAAATACATCAAAATGCAAATATCTACAAAGGTGAATAAACTTTCGCACAGGATTTCAAAGTAAGTACTGATATCAAACAGCCACATATAGCCTTGACAAATGCTTTAATTGGTCCTCTGGTGTATATTGCTGAACATACCTTTCATATACCGTACCTATCGGTATGTTGATATTGCAAATTTATGTTTTCGTTTGATATTGATCAATATTGCTGATCAAACCTTTTGCACATACACCAATGTCAGTATCACGTCATCCTGAGGATATTGACTACAAATTATCCGAGCGGATACTTTGTGGTTATCGATGAGATATACATGCTTAGCATTGTCGGCTTGTAGCTATTCATATAGTGCACTGAATGATGGTGGGTAAATGAAACAGCTAAAACTCTCCATTAAAGAGCCAATTAAGCCATTTTGAAGCATTGTGACCCAAGACAAACCTGCCTGACGCGTCGAAATTACAAATAATCTAACGCATCACTGACACAGCTGTAAAAAGCCTGCCAATGACTAGAAAAACTCAGCAGATTCATAATTTACACAGATAACAGTGTTTTTTGTCAAATAAATATCTGAATATGACATTTCTGTAAGTCTCCGCAGTGATCTACTTGCCGATAGTACACTTATCTTGCCGATCGATCGACTGGGAAGGAGGCAGACAGTGTTGTTTTCATTGTCTTCTCACCGACTCACAAAAGAGTATAAGGAATGAATACGACCATAGAGGGCGCTATACTTACAACTGCTGACGTGCAGTGATATCCTTTTCGTGCATGTGATAATGCATAGAAAGTCAAGTTTTCTTCAATTTGACTAAAAAAAAATTTTGTTCACCTCCCCTTAGAGGGCACACTGCTCTCCATCTATGCAATGTTAATTTAGAGGGATTTGAAGCAATAATATAAGGAATGAATAATGTTGTAATAAACACCACACTTGACAGCAAATAGTTATTCTTTTGCAAGTTCTTTCCTAATCCACCTCAATTTCACTCATATTGAGGACGCAGAGCAGCAAACAATAACAGTAAATGTTTTACAACTTTAAGGAATGATATGTCAGCTTTCACCAGCATTACAAAGAGTAAATGAACATATTGAGATGAAATGAGATCCCTGACATTGACAATCTTCTCCTTCTCTAACCCTTTCACCACCATGGCGTGGCCCAAACCTATTGTTATTAATGCTGAATTTGGACCTGTTTACAGGGAATCAGGGGTGAGTAGGTTAATGGGTACATGATAAGTCAGTTATCAGCCATTATAATGTGTTCCTGTGACATACCATAATGAGTGTCATTTGGCCATGCAACAAACACATGACATTGTCTTGTGTCCAATGTAGTATAACTACTACTCATGTTATCGGTAATATCAATGCAGGAACAGATTGTATTGGGTAACTAATTGTATGCCTGACTTTGTTTCCTGCTATCAAATTTCAACAAAGGATTTGCAATTCACCACATCTCATCCTTCTGTGAGAATGTCATGTGTGCGAGAAAATTATTCAAAAAAAGTATTTCCACTGCCTAAAAAGACAATAATCCTACATAATTGGCATTTAGAAACCTTAAATGGGTTAATAAGCAATAAGGTTGGCTAATTATTATGAACATGAATTCTGCTGTTGGAATAAACACTACTGTTGTTTTAAAGCCATTTGATTGTTAATTGAATAAAAGATGATATTTAAGCACACCAGTGTACTGTGCCATTGTCGACTTGTCTTTGAAGCAACACCCAACTTCCTTAAGTATGGACTGGGTCATGTGACTTACACAAATCCTGACCAATGACGACTCATTCGTCGTTTTCCGCAGCAGACTCGCATCAACATTAGAATTACGAAAACAATACCATAAAGCAGATATCTGTAGAGTTGAGCATACCTTGATGGTAACCATAGTAATGTGTAATTTATGTTACCCGCAGTATCTGCAAAAGAGAGGAAATTTTTTATTACATGAAATTAACATCCTTTCAGACAGATTTTCATGCATAAGGTGGACACTTTATTTATAATTTATATGAGATATTTCCATAGCAACCGTCCTTATAATCTATCCCAAATAGTCTCTATAGTGATTTTATGTTTGTTACTCAATATACAGCAATGTAAGCATGGCATGTTGCAGCTGTCAGGATATTAGTTTTGACCTCTTTGCCTACCCTTTTATTCAACACTGCTTTTGGTCGTATCCTTTCACATATATTTTAGCTAAACATTAGTGGTATCATGATTCCTGTATGATTGATTTCAAAAAGTCTCATCAAAATTGTTTGACAAATGTTTATTTCTGCATGTTCATGATTGACCTCTGACCTCATCCTGAATCAGCCCTATAATACACACAAATACAGAGATCAAAGTCACCAATAATATTTATGATTAAAATCAGTAACAGACAGATTCTGACATGTCACTGATGGTTGAAAATATCACTTGCCTATTACAGCTGCTCCGTATGCCATCTTCTTCTCTCCCATTCTGTAACTGCATGTCGGAACAGAAAATTCCTGAGTTTCCGGCATCATTCCCTGCACTCTACTCTTTGGATGAGCTCCATTGTCTTCTGATTCCAATCTCCTTGCCATTCTTTCCAAATTGTGTGTGATGACTCCCTCCTAGAAACCAAAAATCAAAAAATTCTGATTGGCAAAGTTCAAACACAGGATGTTGTTACCAATGAAATAGGCAAAGTAACTTCTTAAAGGCCCAGTAATATGTATGACAAAGCACAGACCAATCTAATGCCCATATAATGCTTGTTCAAGGGCACAGCATGATTTCTCAAGATATTGCAGGGGTTTACATGTAATATAGCTGCCCCTTTTTTGCACTGCATCTGTACAACAGGAGAGAAAGAACTCAATTAAAGTTGACCATTGAAGCAGTAATTACTTACTTGCTTCTTATCAAAAAGCAAACTCCTTCTCACTGGAAGTTAAAAACAAGGTTGACTGACTACAGGCGTCCGCCTTATCAAAGTTTAATTATCTAATTTTAAAATCAAACTGCAAGGGTAGGCATATTTTAACAAAACGTCTTTTACATTGGGATGATGGGTAAAAACAAAAGACCTGAAACACCAGTAGCCATAATTATAGAGAACTGCTTGGAAAGAGAGGGCTTGAACAATAATACAACATACTATTGTTGAACAAAGATTTCAGATTAAATCACAAAAAGCATATTGAAAGTTTGAATGTCATGAATTTTTTTGAGTTAGAACACCATATTGATGACAGCATTGTGGAACAGCATATTAGGGGAAACCTACAGACTCATGGCCTACCTATCCATGTCAATATTATTCAGTTTCTGATAGTCATTATCTTCAAACACCACAATTTCATTAATTTAAGGCAATACTGAAGGATTCAAGTATCTAGGCAACAGTTGCTAAGAAAATTTGTCAAATCCACGAAAATATGAGTTTTTGTGCATTTATTGACCGGAAGATGCAAAACAATGGCACCAAAATCAAGCAGACGCATGGCTGCCAGTCATGGAATGTCTGACGTCATAAATATGCAGATTAGCACTGCATGTTCTTGAAAAGATTAAGGGGCCGTCGATAATAAAAGCTGACACACAAGAAATGTAATTCCTTCATTTTACTTGAAACCCCTCCCTCTCCCCTCAAAACGAAAGTTCTTATGTGAAATGAATTTCATACTATGATGCTGTTTTTGACAAACCCACACGCACCCCTCCGATCTGCACGGCCATGAAAAAATACTGGAAGGGCACATTAATTAATAAACCTCCACTTTATGCGTTTCACTTTTTAAGACAACATTTTAATGTATTTCGCACGTAGGAAAATGTTTCACGTACATGTTTCACGTTGAAAAAGCATACAAGTTTTTATTTCTCATTCATGTCTTTTTGTTGTCTTTTCTGTCTCCACATTTTGTGGTAATTCTGTTCTTGATGAACACGAAGGTAGTTTTGCGTTCTCGCTGCAAAGTCGCACTTCGAAAACAATAGAAAATCCGTAAGCGATTTTGACACATACAAAACAAAATGAGCTTTTACCCCCTCCCTCTCACCCTAAACAAAAGAATTACGTTTGTCGTGCGTCAGCTTTTATTATCGACGGCCCCTAAGCCACTCAAAATTTTCTCAAAATCCCCTGCAATTTTACACAGTGATACTTGACACACTCCTTCACAGTCCCAGGCATGGATTTGGTCAGCATTGAAACAAACACTATGTTTTGAAATGGCAAATATGTACTTTGCAATTTCATACAGTTTTTAATCCTGTTCCTGTCTGTCCTGAGAATTTTCTAAAACGCATGCTTAGCCTCATTTATCTTAGCCGTATCTACAATTCTACCGAAATTCATTTTAACAGATGGAAAATTGGCCGACTTGAAAGCTTTTAAACATTTGCACAACAGCAGAAGGCAATAGTGCCTAGAAAACTATGTAAATGTTAACAATTTTCACGTGCAATAGCACATATTTGGAACACTGCCAGCCTTACTGATCGCGCACACATTGAATCCTTCGGTATTGCCGTAAGCTGGTTGTAAAGGCCTGCAATGTCTGCTGAGTATCACTATCAGTTCATGGATTAAAACAAGTCATTGTAAATGACATAGTCCCTGTTTGGTTAATAAATTTGGAAACCCAATCTTAATTACCCTGGACTACGTCTGCAGGGATCAACAACCCTCTCAAAGAAATTTATACTAGTGTCATTTACAGTATCAATGAGAAACTATTCCTAGACTGCTGTGATCATATAGAGCCTTGGGGAACTTTTCAGAAATTTTGTTGACACTACTGACTTTTTGTTCCAATCACAATAAAATATTTGACAATGTGCCCATACATGTACTAGAAGCAGTGTACTTGCTAACTGACCAAAGTTTTTGAACTCTTTGAGTATTATTTTGTCATTTCTGGACCTTCTTTTGTAGAAGCTTGAAATGAGACCAAGTATAATAATATGTAAAGTCCTTTCCTGAGAAAATTTCTTGAGTCAGAAGCATATAAATTTTGTTTGAAGTCCCAGTAGCTGTAACTTCTCATGATTTTTTCATTATTTTTCATTTCTATAGATAGTGCATGTACTTACTATGTGGCCATATTGTATGCAGTTGAAATTCTCATGAATATACCAACTTACAACAAGGTTTTAACAATGTGACATGATGATAGAACATGATAAACATAAAAATAAAACAAAAAATATGTTTTGTTTCAGTCTTGTCATGAACATCTTTAGTTTAAACCACACACACATGGGTAAAGGATTGGCTATGATGCAGCCTATATACAATTAGGCATTAAACTTAACTGGATATCTCCAAGCAAGACAGTGTTATTGAATGTAATTGCTAAAACACTCATTAAAGGGACAAAGTCGACCATTTTACATGAATTTTGTTTGATACGAGATACTACTTATATTGTTTGACATGTTGAAAGATACCGAATGAATGGGTGACCATGCGTATATACGACCTGATTTTAAACACGATACATGAAACCATTGTGAAAATGAATTAATGGTTATGACCAATAATTCATTTTCGCGATGGTTTCACTTAATTTATATAAAACTGGGGTCGAAAAAATGGCCAACTTTGTCCCTTTAAACATATCATGGACATGGACCGGAGTTCTCAAGTCTTACAGATTCTGTTCATACACTCAGACTATATTGGATAAATTTCTGTTCCAACCATGGTACATTTCAGGTTTTACTCGGGGCACAGTCATGAATATGTGGATTGAGACTTTGCAGAAACATAAAGTTACCGTGTTCATGCCATAATAAAACGCAATCGCAAAGTCGATGAACTCAATTTTAAAATATACACACGATTTGATCTGCTGCAGTTCTTCTATAATACATTTTTCACTCATGAGTGACAAAAGAGACAGCAATGATGCATCAACAAAACACAATTCAAATGTTCATTGAAAGTTATCAATGGCATAATATGTAATATGTACTTCTATACACAAAATGTAACTGTTCATACTTACATGGTGTAGATGAGCTGTAAATGCATAGTGTGGCTTAAGTCTTGTCAGAAGCTGAAAAGTGGAAAATATGAAGAACTTTTTTCAATTGGAAAATATGTTTGTATTACATCTCAGTAAACTAGTCTCCTTGCTTTATCATATTTATATTGATCAAGCAAAATGTATTTCTGTAAAATGCATTTCCTGTACATGGTGTGTGACATTTCAATCCATGATGATATACCTCACTTACATATACATTGTATCGATTTCAACCTTCATTTTAACACAGTTGTGTGTGCATCCTTGAATATTTAGGTGATATGCAAATATAGCCATGCTTGACTCTACAATGCTTGAACTTGGTAAGTGATGATAACCCAAGTCTTCACAAATGACCACAAGACAGCCTTTGATTTTGATTTTGTGAAAAATTATTTAGATTTTCACAAGTTGCTTCATCATATGGTTAAAGTCGTAAGTAAATAATTACTGTCCTGTTTCCCTACTGCCCGCAATTCTAAAGTTTTTTAGACATTATGCCTACTCATGGTTGTTTTCGTATATGAGAGAACATGTTTCTGATGATGAACCATAGTATGGATTTACACCACAGTAAATCACTTGTGGTACGACCTGTGTTCGCGCTGCCCATTCGCCACGTTCGCAAATGCGAATTCAAATCGGAAGTGGCGAATAAAAATCGATCCTAATTCGCCACAGTGGCGAAAGTGATTTTTGTTTAAAAAATTCCGCAAAAAAAGCAAAATCGTGGGTTTTTGTCAATCTTTTGTTGATCTGCGCTTCTCTTTCGGCGATTCGCGAAAAAACCATATCCACTTCCGTATTGTTCTCTCCGGCGTACGCAATTGCCATCGAGCCAAGTCTCGCAAGAGATTTGACGTTAATATGTATAGTGTACAGCATGCACATAAATGACTATCGCGAGAATTGAAAATATAGGCAGACGCAATTGAGCCCTAGTCTCGCGATAAATTTGACGTCATTTTGTCTAGTGTACAGTAAGCAAAGTGAACACTCGCGAGAATTGAAACTTTTGCTACAGCAGACATACGCATTTAAATCTCGGTCACAACTTTCGGTGTTGAAATTTATTTGCATCGCGGTCTAGACGTTCCGTTTTGAGCATTTTCATCGCGGTCTTATTTTAATGGCGGTCGATTTGCATCGCGGTCCTCATGGTTCCGTATTGATGTTATTTACATGTAAATTGCCATCCCAACGACGCATTCCGTGTTGCTGTCGATTTGCATCGCGGTCTCGACGTTCCGTGTTGTTGTTCATTAGAGGTTTAGTTAAACCTAATTACGTGTACGTCTGAAGGCACACAGTGGCGTACGCGTATCCGTGCTCAGTTGTGATTTTTTTGGTTGATTTTGCAGTATTGTTTTTTTCAGAAACATACGAAATTAGTCTAAGTTTTAAGAAACAATTAATTTCTCTACGCGAAGACTATTCAAGCTTGTATCCTCGCATTAAATTTACCGATTTCTGTAATACAGTTACTTATGTGGTTTAAGGAAATCTTTGTGACAGCTTCAGATAAAAAATAGCGTCAATGACACTGTAGCTCCCATCCTGGACTATTTAATGTTTGTTCTCTGGTCAGATATTTGAACATGTGTGAAAGGGATAAAGTGCATAAATTGAAAATACTTAAATGTAATGTACTAGAGACAGTGAAATATGTTTAATGTATTAATTCAGAATATAAAATGGAAAAAATACAGAATTAGATATATTGAATACTGTGATACAACCATTAACTCAACAAGTCATTTACAATGACATAGTCCCCACTTGTAATAGGAGTATTAGTCTTGATGGGGCAGGAAAATGTGGTCATTAAGAAGTATCACTGGAGTGTATATGTTGAGATCTATGGGCACATAGGTCTATGTCGTTGTTCCCAATTTGAAACACATGAGGCATGTCTAAGTTATGGTTCTAAATCGGGAAAAAAGATCAGACCTCTAGCAGTATTGGCAAGCCAAGAAATACATATGCGCATTATAAATGAGATACAAGATGTGACATCTTAAGGTCTAATATCCTATCAAAATTGGACGGTATAGAACTTGTGGTTACTGAGATATGTATATATATGTATAATCAAGGTCAAAGGTCATCGACGTCACATGACATTTTGAAAAAAAAAATTATATTGCTCATTAATCCCTATATGCCAAAAAATCAGATCTCTAGCTCTATTCGCTTGCCCAGAATTAGATGTGTACATAAAATTAGATATGTGCATAATTAATGAGGTACAATATGTGGCATCATAAGGTGTCCCATCATACCATACATGAAGGCTGTAGCACTTGTGGTTACTGAGTTATGGACAAATATGTATATTTGAGGTCAAAGGTCACCGAGGTCACGTGACATTTCGTCAAAAAAAATTGTTTTGCTAAGTTATCCCTATATACCAAAAATCAGACCTCTAGCTCTATTGGCTCGCTCAAAATTAGATATGTGCATAATTAATGAGGTACAATATGTGGCGTCATAAGGTGTCCCATCATACCATACATGAAAGGTGTAGCACTTGTGGTTACTGAGTTATGGACAAATATGTATATTTGAGGTCAAAGGTCACTGAGGTCATGTGACATTTTTTCAAAAAATTGTATTGCTAAGTTGTCCCTATATACCAAAAATCAGACCTCTAGCTCTATTGGCTCGCTCAAAATTAGATATGCGCATATTAATGACGTAAAATATGTGGCGTCATAAGGTGTCCCATCATACCATACATGAAGGCTGTAGCACTTGTGGTTACTGAGTTATGGACAGATATGTATATTTGAGGTCAAAGGTCACCGAGGTCACGTGACATTTGTCAAAAAAAATTATTTTGCTAAGTTATCCCTATATACCAAAAATCAGACCTCTAGCTCTATTGGCTCGCTCAAAATTAGATATGTGCATAATTAATGAAGTAGAATATGTGGCGTCATAAGGTGTCCCATCATACCATACATGAAGGGTGTAGCACTTGTGGTTACTGAGTTATGGACAAATATGTATATTTGAGGTCAAAGGTCATCGAGGTCATGTGACATTTTTCCAAAAAAATTGTATTGCTAAGTTATCCCTATATACCAAAAATCAGACCTCTAGCTCTATTGGCTCGCTCAAAATTAGATATGCGCATAATTAATGACGTAAAATATGTGGCGTCATAAGGTGTCCCATCATACCATACATGAAGGCTGTAGCACTTGTGGTTACTGAGTTATGGACAAATATGTATATTTGAGATCAAAGGTCATCAAGGTCACATGACATTTTGTCAAAATATCCGAGATATCTGTGTGAACGGATGGACTCACGGATGGACGAACAGACGGATATGACCCACTCTATAAGCCCACTGGACTTCATCCGTGGGGACTAAAATTGTGTCACTGCATCCTTTTTGCAATATGAATACGATGAGAAACTAAATTTTTATTTTTCGTGGCCTTATACATGGGAGTCTATAGAGATCAGCCTTATACATGGGAGTCTATGGACGTGTAAAAATATGCAAATTTCACCACGATTTGCCCAAATTTGGGAAAGGTCACTTCCATACCAAGTTTCAAATCAATCGGACTTGTGGTTTCAGAGAAGAAGATTTTTTGACCAAAAATGGGAGAAAATTACAAAAAAATTCATGAAAAATAGCAAGTCTAAGATACTGACCCAAGATGTGCACAATCATTTCATGTCAGCCCAAAGTACTTACATGCTAATTTTTCATGTAATCTGCTCAGTGGTTATTGAGTTTTTTCAATTTTGACTGTTTTTACATTTTTTCACTTAATTTGCATATTTTTGGCAATGACAACTTCATTTGAACAAAATCTCATCTACAGTCCATCATCCATGTACACACCAAATAGCAAGATGAAATGTACAGCGGTTTTGGAGTTTTTGATGTTGACGGACAGACATACAGACATACAGACATACAGACACACAGACACACAGACATACAGACATACAGACATACATACATACAGACATTTCCCTAGCCTATAAGAATAGCTTCCATTGCCATATATACATATGGCTATGGGAGCTAAAAATTGAATTAGACGACAACATTTCATTTATGTCAGGAAATCATAGCACGTACGTCTTGTACCGGTGAACTCTACAGAATTTTCTGATATCAAAGATGCTTGCTATTTACAATGATACTTATACTTAACGAGATTTCCTGTCAAAATTCCCGGAAACCATCAAGAAAATCTAAGAATTACTTCACGTAATTATGACTACACGTAGAAGTGTCGTTTGATGACGTTCCGAACGTCAGTGCCACATGTACGCGACGTCTTGTATAACGTGACAAAGACGCTACGTGTACTGATTGAACGTAATTACGTGTAACAAACTTCTATTTTAATCGCAGTCCGAACATTCAGTGTTGCTGTCATGCTGTTGATTTGCATCGCGAGCTCAACCTTGCGTGTTGCAGTTCACTTTAATCGTGGTCTCAACGTCCCGCGTTGCTGTTGATTTGCATCGCGGTCCAGAATCATGCAATTCGCAGTGTTACAATGAAGGCAATTGGATACAAGGTTGATGTGTTGATAGTTTATTCTTGTGCATGCAACCGACACTGGAGATAATAGCACTATAGAAAGCTCTGTTTTCGTAAAAATGTGTGGCTAATAAAACTTGTCTGTGGCTGATAAAATTTGAAACTATTCGCCACAGTGGCTAACAGCTTTCCAAACCCAGCGCTAACACAGACGACACATGACAAAGGCCTGGCCCCAGTAACCAATGCATTACAAAGAGAGACTAATGCCTACAGGGGCACTCATCACTGTGTATCTAACCACAAGCTACCGTGACGTACACATCAATTGGCAAACTAAGCGTATATGTGTGTGCACATTAATCATGGCTTCTTAGCCAAAAATAACTAACTAATTATAGATAAAACTGTTATTGAACAATAGTTGAAAGATGTGTCACCACAAAATGAATTGTAAAAGTTTGAGTCTGCGTAGAGCTTACAGCATATCACATATGAAAACCCATGGGTATTAGACTGTTGAATCTTTGGTACAAAGGACTATCAAAATCTGCAGCTGCACAATAATACTCTAGTACTCAAAACTCTAACAATTGCCAGTTGACTTGCAACTTATGGTTCAAAAGCCTAGACAGCTACATTTGCTTCCATCTTTTATATCAACCAATATTTGGGTATTAATCCAATTGCACAATTCTTGAAATATTATCACAGGGAATCGAGTAATCTTGTTGTTGTTGTTGTTGTTGTTGTCGTTGTTATTGTTGTTGTTGATGGTGATGATGATAATATTTTTTATTATCGTCATCATCATCATCATCATCAACAACAACAATAACAACAACAACAACAACAACAACAACAACAACAATAATAAGATTACTCTATTCCCGGTGATATTATAAAGCATTCTAACCAGGGATGTAGAAAATAGCCAGCAGCTGGCAAAAACAACAGGCTGTCAGCTAAAATTTGCCGGCTGTAAAAATTTAGTAAAAATTAGCATATTTTGCACAAACTTTATGTGCACATACACTACTTATAACAACCAGTACTTTTATTTTTGCCACCTATAACCAAAATTTTCTACATCCCTGCTATAGTGTACCTTAAACAGGAACTTCCTTTATAAAACCCGGATGATTATAAATCTATGCAAATGTAAGAAAGCCACACTACTGATCGCTACCATAAGCCATGTTTCAGGCGTTCATCCTCATTAAATCTTGCATATGATGTCTGTGAATATATGGCGACTAAACTTGAGTCGAAATTAAACTGAAAAAATGTTCCGTTTTTTGGTCAGAGAACACACATATTTCAAAATGTGTTTCCTGTACTACCATTTGACCCCTCTTTACATATGTCACGAAACTGCCCGTCATGATTATTCAAATTTATCACACGGTCAAAGCGATGCTGTGAGAATTCAGAAACTCTTGCCCAGTGTATGCAAATAGCTGCATCATCGATAATCCCCCTATAGTTCGCCCACAGTCCTGTAACTTCCCATTTAACACATGAACACAAGGCAAAGTATAAATGCAATCAGTCTTACCTCAGCTGTCCTTGATAGCTTGAGACTTAACAGCTTTGGATGTGATAACAATACTCTAATCTTATTGTCACTTGTCAACACCATCTCTTCCAACTCTTCATCTAATCTCTCCCGGAAAAAATCCTCCTTTGCAACATCACCGTACCTCATCCATGGAACCAAATCAACCTGCATGGCACGGGTAACCAAATTTACTACTACATCATGTACATGCATATTAAGGTAGTATGCACCTTGAAAGTGAAGGACTTAAACTTTTGTCAAAACTTCCCTTTATAAAACTTTCAGCAATTCGTCTGCTATATCAAGAATGAAAATGAGGGGTCACCATGCAAAGTTTGGTACTACAGAAACAAATTACCTAACATTTATCGATATTTGAAAGTCAAAATTGCCGCCATCTCTGTATTAATTATATTGGAGAATATTTAATGTTCGTTTTTTTAAAAAACTAAGATGGTAGAAATTTTTCTTACTCAAAGAGTTAAAATGAGCCCAAATACGTGGTAGATTAGAAAAGAATTGTAAAATTTTGAGCCTGAATATCTGTCTATGAGATGCATTCTACATTTACGAGCTATACACTTTACAAAATGTATGTTTGAAGTAATTTTATGTTCATACATGTATACACCTCTTTTCTTCTAGGTTATATTCAACTTTTTGATATTTGCTCTGCATAAAAAAGACTTCACAAAAATTATTCTTATCCAATTTTTTGAAAGCTTCATACTGAAACCCCTTATCTATGTGCAATTTTTTGATAAGATATGGTTTGAAATTAAAAGCAACTTATATGAAAATTATACTTAAAAAAGTGTGACCACAAAACATTTTTCAAACAATAGCAATAATGGTACAACAATTCCACAACTAGTCCATATCAAACCTTGTCCATGTAGTTTGGGTAATTCATACCATAAACAATGGATGTTTCAAGTTTCAAGACTGATAGTTGAAGAAGTCACTGTGCCACCGTACACTTCTGCTATGTACAGTTAACCTTTTGAGAGTGCTGCAATTTTTCCCACCCAAATTTTAGTGCAACATTCTAACAATTTTTATGGATTTTTCTGTAATTTGTTTGATTATTTTGGACCAAACGAACATCACATTTCATTGGCTACAGATTTTCATCAAAATTTTGGCAAAAATCTGAAAACACTTGACCAGGGTACATTTTATTTAGGTGACAAAAGTTGACTTTGGCACTCAAAGGGTAACAACCAAAACAATCCAGCAAATGTAATGTTACTATTGTTGATCATAAGATAGCATTTGGGAAATTCATAAAATGATCTGATTGTCTAAGACTGTGCGTGATCAACAGGACAGCATGGCACAGTGATTTACAAACCTTTAGGAAATCAACATATTTGAAAGGCACAACTTCATACTGCTTGTCAAAGTGAAGTTCAAATCTTCGAGTTTTGTCCTGAGTGATGAAATCTGAACCTTCACCTCCAATATCATTGTCACCTGGCAACAACAGCAACTGTGGAAGGAAAACAGTTGGATATGGTTTGAAAACAGACTAGATGATAAATAAATTTGTCCAATTTCATTCAAGCAGCAATGTCTGATGTCGCATGCGTGCAGTTACATTTGGTAATGAAACTGAAATCACAATCAGAGCTATTGAAAGCAGTGAATTTAGTGAACACACAATCTAAAATCACCAGTTTTCATCAATGCTTTTCTACATAGTGAAATCATAAATGTTGAGAAATTTTATTTCAAAGTGAAACATTGTGACTTTTAAATTTTATGAGGCTATTTAATTTAATGCATTTTGCTACTCTATTTATAGGCGTACAGTTTCATGAAATGACAAAAGTTGAAATGTGTTTATTTTGAAGTCATTCTGAGTGTAGTTATACAAAAATTGACAAATTCAAGTCTTTCAGTGTATATACATGCTAAACTTAGATCAGACCATAGATTCTGCATTGGTTGAACCATACACCAGAGAAAACTTTGACATCATGTAAACCTGTCTCACTGTGCATATTGATGATCAGTGTCCAGCTGCGATACCTACGTCATTACTAATGTTTTAACCTTTTCAAAGCCATAGATGCAACGTTGTACCGCCACACTGACAAATGGGTAACAAGCTGCAGTTTCCTCCGTGTATTTGCTCATTTTCTCTTCCGTTCGAAAGGTGTGAAAACCTACATGTAACGCCAATGGAAAGCCTTATTCTCGTTTTTGAAATAGTTTTCGTTTGAATGGGTAAAACAGGAGTACTTATTTTAACACATTATTTTCACCTTTAGTATATAATGGCAAAATGCATTGTGTCAGTTATAGAGCAAATGTATTGATCTAATATTTCCCACAAAACAATATTCACTCTCTAAACGACGGTGGATCAATTATTTAACTTTCATCTAGCAAGCTACAGGAAAAATAATATAATGACATAAAAACTTAAATACCTTGACATTCATGTGTTTCGGTATTACAAAAATTTTCTTGAAAAATCTGTTTTTGTATTCCAAATATTCCGATTCTGTGGCAATGCTTCCTTCATCGAGGAGATCGCCTAAAAAGACCACAATGTCAGGTTCGAGAAAATGCAGGGCTAATTCAAAGGTTTTTTGAAGGTACAGATCTGAATCCCATCGAGTTATCGATCCGACAAGATAGCGCTCATTTTTATTGCCCTGAAGTTGAGGGTCACCAACGAAGAGAACCTTGACGTTGTCTGGGTGCGCCATTGACATACCCGGAGGCGGTGTTGGAAATTCCCATTTGCCAGCCTGCCACATATATTCGAAGTATTCCGAGTAGGAAAGCAAGCACGCGAACAGCAGCAAAAATACAATGAAGGCTGATCGCACTACGGTGTTTGCACGTGGAAGCCCCTTCATTTTGGTGACAAGTCGGAACTCGAACTTGTATCACAGGCTTGACGCAAACATGTCGTCCGGTCGCAAAATGCACAAATCTCTACAAAGTGTTTCACTGAGTTGAAATAAGACACCGAAGAATGGCTCGTGGCGAAGACATTTACTATTCTTTTGCTCGAACACCAACGTGTAGTTTCCGGGATGTGATCCAAGCACGAAACGTCTACAGTACCTGACTCCGCTCGGCGATAATGGTCGTTAGGTCATGTTTACAGTGTTTGGGGGTACGGTGCTACCTCCAATACCTATGCATCATCGCATGGCCCAAGTAGCTCGCGTTACGTTCGTTCCAGCTCCCAGTTTTTTGAGCCAAAATAATGGCTTAGCTCAATGAACTAATACTATTATATGAAACCGGGATGTTACAGAGCCAGGTAGCGCATGTCGGCGTAATTCGATTGTACAAGAAGGGGTCGGAACACTTCGTACCAATACCTTGTCCCGATCCCGGTTGTTCTTGGTGGTTCTTAGCTATAGCGTTGCGTTAGCACAGCGCAGCCAGCGGTAGAGAGGGGTCAGGGGAACCAGAAAACAACAACGCTTGCGCACTTGTTTACTTGAAAACGAGGCAAATTCCAGCAAGAAGGTGATCAGCGCTGGCAGCAGTCAGCAGCTACTCTTGAACATAACTGAAACGTTACCCCAACTCATTGCCAATATTTCTCGCTAGGTTTGATGCTGCGCTATTAAGTCCAAAGCCTCGTTACCTAGGTGTCACTCTAATATAAACCCGCATCTTAAAAGTCTCTGCGAAGATGGTAAGTTTTGTCGTCCGTTACTGATTATGTGATGTCTGACTTGGTTTCCATGAATGTGGCGTTCATGGTAACACAACTTTGTAGTTCTGGCTTAGTTGATGTGATGCAGATTGCCAAGTCATCTTGACGGTCATTGTTTGACTGGAAAGTCACCCCAGATGTCCAAATATGAGTTGTTAATGTGGATTGAAGGGGACGAACGTGCTCGTCACGTTGCGAACATGTCATGTCGTCGGTCCAATATACACTGGTGCCAGTGTCAAAAACTCGTAGAAATAGATCAGCACTTCAAGCATTTTCTTCATCGTTTCATCTCACAGAATCCCAGCTAGTCCAGTCAAATTTTACGTTTAATGATGGAAGTGGATATAAAGAAATTCCTAAGAATTCACATAATGTTTCTGCGAAGGCTACGCGAACTTTTACTGTTGGGAACTTTTGCAGGCATCCACTCCAGTATCATCTGCGGTTTATTTCTCAACTCTTGAACTGTACCTCTTTGGTTTTTTTTGGTTTTTTTTTTTTAATGCAGAAAACATTACATCGAAATGTTTTAGCCACCAGTATTTTACAGGAAGTCCTTGATGGTGAAATTTTCAGTAATACTTAAATTAAATGTTGTGCCTTTACAAGTCTCGAACCTCCGTGCCCATTACTGTCCAATATTTCCATGTGGAAACCATACAAAGTTTTATGATTTGCTTTTTCAGATGCTCTCAAGGCAAAAGCCGGCCACAGGGCCTGGCGCACAAGCTCCAACCAAAGAAAAGGCAAAGAAAAAGAAGATACCCAAACTTGATGACTTCTTGGAAGCAAGAGACTATACTGGAGCAATCACGTTGCTAGAGGTAAATGTATAGGTGACGAGAAAGACAGATCATAGTGTGTACCAGTGTGCTCTGTAAGCCAATGTGATTGGGTAGTGATGTACTAATTTGTCAATTTTAGTGGCTGCTTTTATCCCCTGTTCCCTTATCCCCGTGCATGTGTGGACCATTCAACTTGGTTTCTGTTCATCAAACAGCCCAGATATCTACCAGAACCTGAAGCCACTTTCTGTTTTCTTGTGTGGTATATAATTTTTGGGTTGCATCTCATCATACTATAATAGCCTTGGGTGTCCTATAGGCTGTATATCTGTATATATAATTCAAGGCTTTCATATTTGATGTAAAAAATATCATTTTTGTTGCTTGGTAACCAGAATGTGCAACTTTGTAAAGTTAGCATTTAAAACTGTTTGTCATATGGATTTCTTTAGATGTCAATTTGGGTCATGGTTTGAATTGCATGTTTTCCTTGCATTCTTTTTACCCTCAGTCAGAAAAATGCTGACATTTCAGCTAATAAGTATTATATCCAGTCAAACTGTCAACAAATGCCTGCCGCACAAGTACGTCCAATGACTGACAATGTATCAGTCATAATGTAAAGAATCCATAGTCATGGCCCAATGCATGACCAGATTTTCACCTGTTTTAAATATTTTATCACTTCTTAGAGTATAACACATACCATATAGAATAGAAATTAAACATTCCTTTATATATTACTATATGTACTACAGTAAAAATAGTTTTGATTTTCAGACGAGGGTCAAATTCGGCAACAGAACTGAATCAGCAGCTATAGCCACTGATCTAATCCCGGTGAAACATGTGCGGGGATGAGATCAGCTTTGGGATAAAAACAGCACTGCACTGGGCTATTCGGGCTATTTGTTTTTTTGCTGAGACTAAAATAACTAATATAATGTACACTCAGCACATTAAAGCATGGTTTGTTCAAGGCCAAAGAGCTACATCGCTGTTTATTACTTGACATCAAAATATCTTGTGACTTTCTTACATATTCCTTGAAGCCTACCCATTAAATGAGATAGCCTTTTACTACATTGCAACAACATCCATTTGTAATAGAATGGGTAATTATATAAATGTAACAGTCTCACTTCATTTCCTAAAAAGTGGTCATATTACAAAGAAAACAGAGATTAAAACATACCGGGACATGTTGAGAATAATAGAACCTCACACCCCCAAGTACCTGAGATCAGATTTCTCACACGTGTTGGGGATATTTTGTCACACACTCACCTGCGGCTCGTGTGAGACAAAATATCCCCAACGAGTGTGAGAAATATGATCCCAGGTCCTTGAAGTGTGAAATTCTTTTTCTCACATGACCACAAAATGCGTTAAATTCACACTGGAAACATAGAATGTTTACCTGTATCAGCGACTATCCTACTTCATGACAATCTAAGCTTAGTATTCCATGTCACTAACACAAACTCCGTGGCGAGTTCCACTGCCGATACTTCAACTTCTCCTACAGAAGAGATGTCCAACAAAAATTTGCCATATGTTCCAAGTGTTCTATGTCCACCAGTTATTTGGAAAATTCGGCCTTTTTTGTGATTCTGTAACCAATCACGTACAGCATGATCTAAAATTTTGACAATGCTGTCGTCTGCCCCCGTACTCTTAGCTGCTTACTTTGTAGTTCCGGTCCATGTGTTACTCATCGTGCCATTGGATAATATTTTGCGCCTATAACGAAAGGCTGTTTACCATCCGATCACAGCTCGTGTAATATATACTGCAGAGCCTGGGAAGGTTTCTGAGAGTGTGGGATCGACTTTTCCCACACTGTCGATCCCACACTCCCAGCGTCCAGGAATGAGAGAACATCAGAGCCAATGCCCATGTCATCCACAGTGTCCACCTGTAGATTTTCTTTTGGCAGACTTGCATGGAGATGACTACATTTGAATGGAGCACCTGGTTATCCTGTTCAAAATTGCACATGCAGTTCCTACTTGAGATTAGTGATACATAAATAATGTCCTCTTACAGTAAGAAAAGAAAAAGTATGAAAAGAAAGAAAGTTAGAAAGAAAAAAATATGAGCTAAAAGTTGTTGGCCTTCAACTCAAAGGTGTAATTTATATTTGGTAATTGAAGTGGGTGTGTGTCACACTCAGTGATAACAAGATCAATGGATATCTTTCACACACAGTTCACCCGAAGTAGTGGTAAAAGCAATGAAGAGACAGACATGTGGATTGCCTATTGTGCATTTCATCTTGGGGACCATAAGAAAAGCATGGAGGAGTACGAAAGGTTGACAAAGAATGAAGCCTGCCACCCTGACCTCTGGGTCAATCTTGGATGCTGTTATTTCTTCTTAGGAATGTACCCAGAAGCTGATCAAGTCACACAAAAAGGTTTGTGGTCAGCCCTATCTTTATTCCGAACAGTGTTATATGTTATAGCCAAAGCAAGTTACTATATACCTTTGGGCAGGTGACCATTTGCCTGACTTCAAAGGCAAATGGTCTCAGGGGTATATAGTCCCTCTAGGCTATAATGTTTGTACTACATGCAACCCCTAAATTATTTTTATACCAATGTTTTTTGATATGCAAATGACAATCATGCGTGATTGCCATGATAATTATAAACGAAACTCTGTAAGAAAATAAGACAATTTCATCATTGAGTGGAGTAAGAATACATTTCAATCACTTATGCGTTTCATTGATTTTTCTTACACAATTTTGTCAAAATTGGATTGCCTATATAAAACATGCAATTTGATCCATTTTAAATCCTCAAGTTATCAAGTTGAAGGTCGTTCCAGTTTGTTTTGGGTCAAATGATGACTATCAGTGTTCTCCACAAGGGGTTTTTGACGGGCGGTGCGCCCGGCTTCTTTTTGTCGCCGCCCACCTTTAATCTCGCCCGCCCACCTTTAATCTCGCCCGCCCACCTTTGTTTTCTGTCGCCTAAACTGTTTTCACAGTCAGTTGTCCGAACAATATCTGAAAGCCTATTGAATAAAAATGACAGCAACTGACAACGTCGTGTAATAAAGAGGGGCCGTTCACACATCTGTCGGTTTGTTTTGCGACTGCATGCAATCCTCAATGTTCTCCCCAGGCCGTTTAACAGGATTGGCCCCGATCCTTTATTTTTTTCGCTCGATCCTGTTTCATATCCGCCGATACTCTTTAGTAAATGTGGTTGAACACCTATTGTTTCTCAGCGGCGGTTTTGTCACGCTTTTATTTCAGCAAGCTTTTCAAGTGTGAAACGGCCGTAGTGCCGATGAACACTGGCTAAGACTTCAATTCAAAAAGCTTGAAATGTGTTAAGCTGCCGACCGTACCGTACAGACACCGTCCATTTCATACAACGGACACGGTACAAGGCTCGGTGTTGCATTTTTGCCAGCGGACACTCAGTCAAAGCATCTATGCTATAGTCAACTGCCATTGCCGCCAATGTCTCGTACTTGTAAGGATCCGAAGGTCAGGAAAAGTGATTTCGATCAGATCTGGCTAAAATCGTACGATTGGTTGAGACAAATATCAGATGCAAAAAAGTATGGTACTTCGCGTGTTCAGGTCGTTGCGTATCCGAGCCAAGTTAGCCATTTTGAGATCCGTGTACGTCCACATGACATGGAAGCCATGTGTGTCACTTCCTGTCATGCATTCGTAACTTGTATGGATTCATTCGATTGACTTTGAGAAGCAGTTGCGTTTGATCAAGTTTCAAAATCCGTGACCGTTTTAAAATATCAAAGGCACAATGAAATGAAGTAAAAAGGAACTGCACGAGCTAAAATCATCATTCGTGTGATCATCCGAATACAGCAGCTATGTACATACGGTTCTGTACTGTATAGTTCAAAGGTCGCGTGTGATCGAGATCAAGTGCGCCAGCGTGCTACTCAAACATGCATGGCAGCTTACGCCGCGCAGTTCTCGAAGTTTTGTACGTTTGCCGAACTAAGAGTCGATGAAATTTCAAATCTTTCTCTTGGAAATACTTTGTATCATTTTTTTTCGGGCCTCCCTTTGTTATGAATTGAGTTTGAAAGTCAACGTATGTTTCTCTGCAGGCATGCTCCGCGCCGCTGACTCCGCATTGTACTTAGTGCATTATTCAGTCCCGTATCAACTTGTCATGGACGTAAAAAAAAGAAGTTCATGGCTTTACCAATCCGGCTACAGATAAACATATAGTAACAGAGGGTCACATGAAAACGTGCCACCATTTGCCACCGATTATTTCGAACACTGATTACTTCTCATGTAGGCCTACTTTTGAATTTTCATGTTGGTATTGTGCAATATATTTACTAAATTGTGTATTGTATGTATTAGTTCAATGTGGTTTTTTTTCACTTTTGATGTTTTATTATTTATTTAAAGTAAATAAACAGGATTTAAATGTAAAAATAAATTGTATAGCTTGCCATTAATCACTGCTGAATGGAGAAAAATATTGAGAATGTCAGAAGTATATCTCATCACTGGAATGCCTTGTGAATAGCCCTGGTGATATGTAAATTGTATGCAAGTATTATGCAAATAAATATGCTAATTAGCCGTCCGCCTTTAATTTTCATTTGTGGAGAACACTTAGTCTATTCATCATCAACAGGTAACCATTGAATCCTTTAGGGCCTGCGATGTTCTACACATGATGCATACAGTATAATTACTCCTCTGACTTACAGAATCAAGCATGTTTCACTGTTCTCCTGTTGTCACTTGATTTTTTCAAGTATTAGATAACCTTACTGAGTGGCTTTGACAACTTATTGAAGTTCGCGTCATTTTACTTTTGCCGTGGACCTTCTCAAGAATGGAGGGTGTGATCGTTTTCACTTTCATATGAGTGTTTTGATCGTAGTTCATCACTTTTACACTCTTAGAAACAATTGTACTGAAACAACCAACCACAGCAGCTGGTTCAGTTTGAGGTGATCTAATATGTACCTAGTGTTCTTTGTGCACACATTGTTAAGGTTGCACCTTACCTTTACCCGAGTAAATAGAATATTAAAAATAGGTTTTATAATAATACTTTTGTCAATTTTAAATGGTTGGAGTGTTTGCTAGGACCTTGGAAGATCATGCATTGGTTCCAGGACTTTGCAAATCTTACTAATTGATACATCTGTTGGGTGATACAAAGTTCAAATGAAAATATGTTTTGTTTGCTCTTTCCAACAGGTCCAAAGAGTGGTTTACAAAACAGACTGCTATTTCATCTTTCACAAAAGGTAAGCCTATGACTTCTAAGTAGATATCATAGATAGACATGACAAAGCATAGGCGACCTTTTCTGAAAATCAAATATTTTAAAACAAAGGTGTGACTGTAAATGAAAGAGAAATCTCAATTTTATTGAAGGGTATGATCAGCAAACAGTTGAACTTAGAAATACTGATTCATCCTTAATGGAAGACCAGTATTCAAAGCCTTTGAGTGCCACATTCTGTTAGATGTACATGTATGGTACTTGAACTTTAGGAAACGTAAAGTTTCCATACTATTGGTACCTTTTGAACTTTTAATCTAAAGTATATTCTGAAGAAGTAAATTATTTCTTCAGAATATTTGCATAGGAAATATAGAACACATTTGTACACATAGCTGACAAATTGCAGGCGCCATAAATATTACATGTCAACTTCTCTGATCTCATTTCAGTTCAATGATGAGAAAAGACTGATGGGATACCATCAGAGTCTTCAAGACGTTATTGAAGATCAGCTGAGTTTAGCGTCAATACACTACCTTAGAAGTCACTATCAAGAAGCCATAGATATTTACAAGAGAATTTTACTTGACAACAGGTGTGTACATTGCATTTCCACAGTGATTAAAGTTGCTTTCTGTAATTCAACCTTGTAAAAAACTGTGAATGAGGGGTTGCCAAATATTAATTTTTCTGACATACTTTTTCAGTAGAAAATCTTATGATGAAAGTAACGTTTTTTCAGAATGTTTTGATGTATCCAGTATATGCTGGTACTTGTTGACAGGTCGTACTGATATTTATTTATAGTTTGAATTTCTGTATTTGGTATTGGAAATAATATTGCAAAGGGAGGATATAAAACTTTCTTGGTTTTGGTTTTTTAAAGGTACCTATATAAATAGTCCCTATATTACCATCCAAAATTCATTTCTATAAATGTTTTACTTTATACTTTTGTTGTGATGCATTCTAACTGGATTACTGTGTCCACAGTTGGTATACCTACTTGCATACACAATGATGGTGTGTACATGAATTAATTACCACTTCTGTAAAGATCCCAAGAAAGGTTTAACCAATGCCGAATACTGGGCTAGCAGCATACCCAACTACTGTACAGAAACATAATATTTTAACAATATTGATGACAAAGTCACACTTAAATACTACAACAAAAGTAACATATTTCTTCATTTAAATTGCAGGGATTACCTTGCGTTGAATGTGTACGTAGCGTTGTGTTATTACAAGTTAGATTACTATGATGTATCACAGGAGGTTCTAGCGGTGTATCTCCAACACTACCCAGACAGTGCTATAGCCATCAATCTCAAAGCATGCAATCACTTCAGGTTGTATAATGGCAAGGCAGCAGAGGTGAGTTTTGTACAAATCATGTGACATACAGCTGTTAGCAAATCTAATTGTTCATACAGAACAGTGTGCAGAATTATGACTGTAATGTGTGTAAGACCACCAGATCAATTTTATACTGCCACTGAAACTACCAAATACTAAGTAGATTTGTTCATCTCCAAACCTGCAACTCATTTATCATGGAATTCACAAAATGCTTTCTGTAATTTTAAATGGATTCTAATGAAGACTTGCGTTGGATTGAATAACATTCTGACAGGTATATAGATAACATGGATTCTTTATTCTTGCAAAGTCCACCAAAAAATTGCATCATCACGAATATTTGTTGTTTATGAATGCCAAAGAAGTCATATCAAGTTATAACAAGTTCTATATTAGCATCAGAGAATAATGTTTGAATTTTGATCTGACACATGTATGTCTTCACACTGAAGTTGTGCTTGTGTTGTTACTATCCTACGATTGAAGAAGCTGTTGTATTGATTTGTTTTCTCTCTCTCTGCTTAGGCTGAGTTGAAAAGCCTGCAAGAAATGGCCTCGCCATCATTCGACTTTGCAAATGACCTTATCAAACATAATCTGGTAAGTGTCCTACTCTGAGACACACAAAGAAATCATGAAGCAATCAAACCTGAAATAAATGTCAAAGATATCCGACATGAACATGCACTGGTCAGTGGGCTGATTGAAGTGGAATTTTCTGTAAAGTGACAGTGCAGACAAGCCTGTATGATTCCAGTCAATATCTTCTTAAATTTGTACAGTCCAGCTTGATAAGTGCATCTGGAATTGAAGGATTATTGCCAATAGATACAATATTTTTTAGTAATTGTGCCTTGATTAGCTGTCGGACATTGTGAAAATTTAGGGTTGATCTCAAAGGTATAAGTCACATGCATACTTTATCATCATTTCAGCTCATTCAATCAACCAAAGGTAGGGTACTTTAACCCTTTCACCACCATGGTTTGTCCCAAATCCATTGTTTTCTACGGTGAAGTTGGACCTGTATACAGGGAACTGGGGGTGAAAGGGTTAAAGAGATCAGGTGTTTATGTTAATCTAGAGCTAAACATAGCAAACATAAATCCATGATGGTTCTTGTCATCAGCTTGACCAGTCTGATAAGTGCATCTGGAATTGAAGGATTATTGCCAATAGATACAATATTTCTTAGTAATTGTGCCTTGATTAGCTGTCGGACATTGTGAAAATTTAGGGTTGATCTCAAAGGTATAAGTCACATGCATACTTTATCATCATTTCAGCTCATTCAATCAACCAAAGGTAGGGTACTTTAACCCTTTCACCACCATGGTTTGTCCCAAATCCATTGTTTTCTACGGTGAAGTTGGACCTGTATACAGGGAACTGGGGGTGAAAGGGTTAAAGAGATCAGGTGTTTATGTTAATCTAGAGCTAAACATAGCAAACATAAATCCATGATGGTTCTTATCATCAGCTTGACCAGTGTTCTCAGAAGGAGAAAGTCTGCTCACTGGTTTTCATCAGACTTCAATTCTAACCAGTTGATATCAGTTCTTCCTAGAAACACCTGGTAAAGGGCATGTATGTCATCATGAAAATGTTCCGCATGCACACTGCAATATTACCATGTTGAAGACCGTAAAAGTAAGATGTGTAAATGGTAATGTTTGCCACACTAGATGGGTAGTTCAGGAAACCTTTGTAGTGAGTTTTGATATCTGAATGAAATTTTGTCAAACATTGGCATTCTGTAGGTTGTGTTCCGTGGGGGAGAAGGGGCTTTACAAGTTCTGCCACCGCTCATCGATGTCATTCCAGAAGCAAGACTTAATCTTGTTATCTACTATCTTAAACAAGGTCAGTTTTCCACCGTTCACCCGCCGACAGTCTTGATCCCTCAGAAAATTTGACTGAGTAACTTCATTTCTGTTGATCTAACTATCAATTTCCAAGTTCAAAATACATTAAATTTGTAGATAAATTCATCATTTATTTTTTAGAGTATCATTTCCATATTTTTCAAACATGTTACAAAAAGATTTAAGTCCCTGAGAATATTAAAATAAATGTGTTCTTGGGGTTAACAAAGTCATCCAGCATGTAATGTAATTGCTCAAGGATGTAGTTTGAAAATAAAGTTACAAGTCCTGAAATCTTACCCAAGGGTCTTTGATTCATCCTTTACTCTGGTAAAATTCAATTTTCTGTTGTCCACTGGACAAATAAAGGCAAGTTGTTGTCTGCCACGTTCAGCCATGGTCATAGTGTCCCATAATTCCAAATGTTGAATTTTATTTGTTGATTTGATTGACAGATGATGTACAGGAAGCTTACAATTTGATCAAAGACTTGGAACCGACGACGCCTCAGGAATACATTCTAAAAGGTGTTGTCAACGCAGCTTTGGGACAGGAACAAGGATCAGTAAGTTGGAAATAAAACAATTATCTCTGTCAACTTCACTGAGAAGATTACTATAGTTCATCACATAGTTACCAAAAACACTGAATTAAACAGAATAGAAAATTAAATGAAAATGTAAATGTGTGCATCAGAATTTTGTAATTTATCTAATTAATGTTCAAAACGACACATAATTTTATTCATCATCTCAAGTTGAAAGCTTTACTGTAAATGCCATCCTAATTCAGGTAATTGAACAACTCATGGTATGTTATCATTGGATAATTTGCTATATTCTGCATTATGATTTTGATTTTGATCTGTTTCCAGAGGGAACACCTGAAGATTGCTCAGCAATATTTCCAATTGGTCGGTGGCTCAGCAAGCGAATGCGGTAGGTGTTTTGCTTTTGTCTTTTCAAAAGCCACTGAATGTTTGCTTCAAGAAATTTATCATTAACCCTTTCACCACCATGGTTTAGGCCAAACCAATTGTTAGCAATGGTGACTGTGGACCTGTTTACACGAAATTGGGGGTGAACAGGTTAAGATACCCACATCACAGAGTTCCAGTACTCACTCACTCAGAGAACCAAGAAACAATAACAAACATTTGATATCAACCATTCAAAGCATGTTTGAAATACTGAACCACATAAATATCATGGAAAGGACAGTGGTTTAAACTTATTTGTAAATTTATTTATTTGTTTATTTTCTCCTTCCTTTATTTATTCACCTGTTTATTCAATTTTTCATTCATTGTCAGATACAATACCTGGAAGGCAGTGCATGGCATCATGTTTCTTTTTACTGAAACAATTTGAAGATGTTCTGATCTATCTGAATTCTGTCAAGGTACGTAGAACAGAACTCAATGATGAAAGCAATAAATGACTGTAGTATGAAATATTTGAGTTGTACGTATATTGAGAAAGACAATCAAACAATGCTTACAAAATCTGTTTCCCCCAATATGAAATTATCTGGTGTTTATATTTTCTTATTTAATAATTTGATGAGGATAAGTCTTACCAACTTTGGAAAACATGTGTTGGATCATTTATACCCTGCCTTAGTGCTTTGTCCCTCCTGATGTTCATCTGATTGGTTAGTATCTGTCACATGATTTATAAATATTCAGTGATTGGCTAATTTATTAAGACTGATAGTATGTTCAGAGCTTGAATACCGTTTATGTGAGCTTGGGCGATTGATTCCTTATCAAGGAACTATTATTGACCTGGTGATTTGATGAGTTGACTCCTGATCAATGAACTATGATCGACCTTGATTGATTGACCCAGGTGATTTGACTGATTGAGACCTGATCAGTGAACTGTGATTGACCTGGATTGACTTACCCTGGTGATTTGACTGATTGAGACCTGATCAATGAACTGTGATTGACCTGGATTGGTGATTTGACTGATTGAGACCTGATCAATGAACTGTGATTGACCTGGATTGACTGACCCTGGTGATTTGACTGATTGAGACCTGACCAGTGAACTGTGATTGACCTGATGATATGAATGATTAACAACAATGAATGATGCATTATCAACTACAGTAATTTTACAATAATTGATCCCGATGATTTGACCCTGATTGACCTCATTGATTTGACCTTGAATTACATATAATATTCCCTACTATGATTGACCTGATTTTACTTGATTGACCCTGATGAATAAACAATGATTCACCTTCATGTTATGATTAAATATGATCTGATCTATTGACATCTATCTTCCTCAGAGTTATTTTTACAATGATGACCTTTTCAACTTCAATTATGCCCAAGCCAAAGCTAGTGTTGGCAACTACAAAGAAGCAGAGGAGGTAAATAACAAACAAACGGCATTTCAATCACAGTCTCTTATGCTCAGCTCAGCTTCAATGCTGCAACTCTTGCTTTGTTAAAAGTCTGAAATGCCTTTGTACAACTGTTCTCTCTTCTAATGTGTATGGTTTTCTTTTTTCATTCATGCTTTCTATATATGTGTTTTCTGTGATTGTTTTCTGATACATAGAGCTATCTTTACAATGATGATGCATTTAACTTCAACTATGCTCAGGCAAAAGGCTTTACCAGTAACTACAAAGAGGCTGAAGAGGTAAAAGAAACAGGGGGGAATATTTGAATTTTTTCTCTTTCTGAAGTTGTTCAAAGCAGTAAAACCACTGCAGTGGAATCAACAGGTCCTGAAATCTGACCCAGCAGAGGCATATCATTCACGGCTCAGATATCTCCACTTAGTTGATAACTTTGTCGACAACACAAAAATAGATGGATGGTAAAATTGGAAGAAGGATGTGGGTAAACCATATCAAAGGAAGTGAGAATCTTCACTTGACGGACGTGCTATAAGTCGGGTGAAAGATATGCGTGTGGCTCACATTTCAGTTTTAATCATGGAGGGAATAATTCAACTGCACCTTTTCATATGATACAAAAGTTCAAGCGGGAAAAATTGCTGCACCTATTTCGTCAATTCCATACCAAACTTCCTCCCTGGTTTATGAGATTTTTGCACATCTACGTCCATGGTTGTAATTCCATAATTTTAAGATGGTGAAGTGTGGAAGCAACATATATAGATATGAAGACATTATGTACATTTTGAACACGTAATTTACCAAAGTCTATATTTATCTAGTTAGTTAGAGGTCTAGTACCATATATGGTGTAATTTTAGATTGTTAGTATCCCATCCCATATGATTAAGTGGAATGTATCATCATTTTCCAAAAAAATCAAATTTCCATGAAAATTCCCGAATCTGTTCCTTACTCTTTCTTCTCTTGTTGTTAAACCACATTTATGTGTATCCATTTTGTAATTATGTAAATGTGTAATGGTGTAAATTGTTTCAGTGTTGTCACAATGTGGCATGCATAAATATCACTCCATTCAAAATTTCCTTATCTGTAAAGTAAACTAGAGCCGCTGATTGCAGCCTGTGCCTTAGAGGTGTCTAATTTTTGATTTTCTGAAATAGATACTATCATCACAGCTATTAAAAGTAGATACTGCTTTTCAATGGTTGCAATGCCATCAGCACTAAAAGTTGCGGCATGCCAATCTATAGCAACTTGCACCTTGTTCAATTTATCATTGCATACCTGTACACAGCTGTCATTTCATAAAGCAGCAAGACAGCAGTGCAAGCAACTATTGACAAGTTTAGAAACCTGAAACATCGTATTTTCATATTTTTTGCATAACACCACAAAATATAATGTGTATATGTCCATATTGACAGATGATGCCTACTGTGTCAATTTTAGTACTTACAAATCGTTTTTTTTCCACACCAAACTTTGCATCAGTATGTATAGAGTGTGAAGTTTATTATTTTAAATCCTCATTTACAAGATGAGGAAAAAATGTCTCACAACATTAAAATAAATATGTTAATCCTCTAATGTACGGTAGGTTTGAAAAATGCGAAAACCACCTTAACATCCTCATGAGACACTGATTAAATACTTCACATTAAATGAGGTAATAAGTACCAAAATTCACAATATTTTTTCAAGTTTATAGAGTAAAATTCGACGTCCATCATGTCGTTAACATGGTAGATAACTTTTCTGAAAATTAGATTGTCAGGATTCTGTCATAGTTTCCTGTACAGGTACATGTATGTGATACAGTACTGTACAGGTACATGTATGTGATACAGTACTGTACAGGTACATGTATGTGATACAGTACTGTACAGGTACATGTGTGAGATATAATACTGTACACTGCCTTGCAGTTGTTCACACTTTTTGAAACTTGTTTTCATACTAGGTATTCATGTTGATTCAAAACGAGAAGATCAAGAATGACTACACCTATCTCAGTTGGTTGGCTAGATGCTGTGAGTACCGGCAGTTTTTAATCAATTATAAACAAAAAATTTATTGTATCATGTACAAAAGTTGCCACCAAAGTTGATAGAGTTTCACAGAACTTTTTCTTGAAATATGTCAGTTTTGGCTGTGGTCATGGTGAATTTTCACCAACGCCGCACTCAAACTCTCAAGCAAACATTTTAGTTTTACAAACCAGGAAAGCCATGCAAAAACAGAGACTGATAAATTATAAGTTGACAGAGTGATCATTATTTTTCATGACATTCCAAATATATATGACTACCAAATATTACATGCAGATTGAACCAAAGAACGTCAACAGTGAAATGTTGTTGCGGTACACATAATTTTTAATTTTTATACAATAACATGTTGAACCACAACATATGCTAGGACATGTTGAGTAATAACTTGACCAGAAATACAACTGAAAATACATATTACAAAACTGGTAATTATGTGTTTTTTTAGACATAATGAACAGAAAGGCACGTTTGGCCTGGGAACTATACTTGAAGATGGAAACGTCTGGAGAATCATTCAGCTTGCTACAGCTGATAGCAAATGACTGTTATAAGGTGAATTTGATATTACTACGATACTGCTCTTTGTCAGGTTGAAAAAATCACATACAAATTTGGAACTCAAGATAAGCTTAGTCTTTGCTACCACTGTTCAGGTCATCACTGTGTTGGTCAACTATATTCATTGTGAAGTTATACCCTTTAGAGTGGATATTTGTAGTACATGGTAAAGTTCTGCCTACCACTATTCAGGGCAAAGCTTCTAAAGTGGCTAATATGGTTTTAGAAGGATGTATATTTTGAAACTGAAAGAAAACCAACTGAATGCTCAGTGTATTGATCTACATACAGATTGCATGGCGTGCACTCAATAAAAATAGTGTTATGAAAGAGTGTCTTATTCGTGTAAAATTACAACTGGTAGTAATGGGTTAGGTTTATATCAATGTATCGTCATTTTTATGATGAAAAGTAAAAAAGAAAGATTTTAATTTCCTGTCTACTAATTGATAATATCCAGCTGTTATATCCATTACTTTTAACATTGTATTCAACTCTCTGTAGATGGGTCAGTTCTACTATGCTGCCAAGGCCTTTGATGTGTTGGAACGCCTGGATCCCAACCCGGAATACTGGGAAGGAAAAAGGGGAGCATGTGTCGGAATATTCCAACAGATTATTGCTGGACAAGAACCAAGGTAAGGGTTTTTAATTGGTCTTTTACAGAATTTTTGTGTTTGTTGTATTAATGATATCTTCTTGCAAGTGACAGATAAAACGCTGCAAAGATTCTTAGACTGTATTTTAATTCACCCTTTCACCACCATGGTTGAGCCCAATTTCATTGTTTTTCATGGCAAAGTTGGACCTCTATAAAGGGAAATGGGGGTGAGAAGGTTAACATCCACAGTCTTCTCCCTGGTGTTTGTTTATCTGTTTCTTACTTTCATATCTTTGTATACATAACCTTTCATTGCTCCACCCTCACTCTCTTCAATTAATGTGGACAAGGTCTCCTAAACGAATTCTTATATTTTACAACACACTGTTGCTGATTCATGAAATTATTTTTTCAACTCTTAGGGAGACCCTGCGGGATGTGTTACAGATTCTGCGAAATACCAGCAATCCACAGGTGGAATACATCATGAGAACTATGAAGAAATGGGCCAAGGACAATAGAGTACCTATCCAGTAAAACAAAGCATAAAAAGTTAAAATTTGCAGTGCTACAGAGAACAATCCATGGTCAAACTTGCTCAAAGTGATGCAAAGATTCAATGCTTGAAATTCTCTTACTATTGTCAAATATGCTACATTGTTGTACATGCCATCATTGTCCACATGGACGATATCAATGCAAACGTAGTTTTAATATTTTTGTATAATTTATATCTCTACGGACTGCCCATTGTAAATTCTGTGAGTACTATATAGAGATGAATACACTAGTTTGTTTTGTGAAAAAAATGAAACATTTTTAAAGATGACATGTGCTTGTCTCAACATACTTAATCAAGTAGAGATATCCTGATACATGTAGTTTTGCTGTGCAGAAATAATCCAGTGGACACGTAGCTAGTTTCATTTATACCAAAACAAATGTCAAGCACAGTCAAAATTTTATTCATGTCATACTTTGCCAGTGGTAATCTTTCCTGAATAATTCATCAGAACTTGTGGATATGGCCTGTACGTGATTGCTATCAACTGAACAGGAAATGGGTCATTTCTTCTGCACCTGGCTGGTAGCCTTTGTTACAACATACCTCACTAGCAGTTGCTGGTAATCGTCGATTGAATCTTTGCATCATCCATGATGAGTATGCTTCATTTGTTGTCAGCCAATGACGTTTGTGTCCTTATGAAACAAGTTTTCAATCAAGGTCTGTCATCCTACTGCACCAAGTTGTCAACATGAAGAAATGCTATTAGACCAGTCATGTTATGACAGGAGATACATATTTTATAATAATTTTGTCTTGTACTGTGAGATTCATCTTAGGCTACATCATTGGCAGATAGTTTGAACACAGAAAGGTAAAATTTTACATTGCCATCATCAACAGACACCATTTGGTGATCAAGACTTTGCCGTCCAAATACCTTTTTGCAGCACCATATACTTACTCATTGTTGTGTAAATATCAGAAACATTTTCCAAAAAATATATTGTGAGTGATGTAAATAAGTCTGTTTTCGTATTTCTGTTCAAATTTAAGGCATTCATTGGCATTCTTTGCAAATTTAAGGCATTCATCATCAATGATATGTACAGTCTCCAAGCTGTCACAAAGTCAGATGTATTTGATTTTGGAAATCTATAAAAAAGCAAAAAGTGATCTTCAATTTGTTTGTTTGATAAACAATGCTTTTCTCTTCAGTTTATTTTGCAAAACAAAGTATGTACATTTTGTAGTATATCTCATAACAGCACTTATATGTGTTTATGTACAAGTTTTAACAGAAATATTTTTCTGTCTCATGAAGTTTTACATTCTTGCAATACGAGATGTATGAAAAGTTTGTCTTTTGAAATAAATATCTTTTCATTCCTTCACCAAATTGAGTTGTATTCTTTGTAAATCAAGAAGGTAGCTTTGTTGATAGGAATCACTGTTGTTATCAACGTTTGTTATTGAAGCCTTATGATCCGTACACCAGGGGTCAATTAGCCAAGTGAACTCATTTACAATGGATATACATACACTGCTATTCAAAATGCAGGCTGCTCAGGAATGACTTGAAAATGAAGGAAGGAAACAGACAACGGCATTCTTTGCCTCATTGTTAAGTACCTGTAATATCAGTGCAGGTGCAGTTGGTACATTACTGTAACCATGCCAACGCCAATGGTAATCATAGCATTGCTATGTGATTTGTAAATCCATTTACATAGAAGATGTCGGTTCACTGTATTATTGAACATGTTTTGTCATTACTGAGTCTTAACAACCTGTGCATGATATGAAACAAGTCAAGCGACCCATCACTTCTTCCAGTGTCAGCACACTGAAGTCTGATGCAGTCTGTTGTAGATTGAAACGAATGCATTAGATCCCAGCTCACCCTAGATTATACCCTGGTCTCTTGTCTAAATCACACCAATGCATTGGATCCATCGCAGACACTGCTGTCATTGCCACACAGTAGCAGAATTGGTAGGACACAGAAACACCAGTATTTGCAGAATGACTGCGCAAAGTCAGCTGAGCAGATGAAGTACAGTAGACAGAACAGTAATGCACCGAGAGCCAGGTATCCACTCACCAGTCCAACCACAATTGCTACAATGTTAGGCTCTGTCTCCCTGAAATACTCCGGCATTTTTTGACCATCGGTGATCTTTTAATAGAAATGAAAAGATCAGTTGCATCATCTGATTCATAATAGATTCATTCTCTTCAAATTGTTCAGGAAAGAAGCAAAGTTGTCAACCAAGCACCTCTTAATAATGCTTGCTTCACTTGTGTGATCACAATTTGTCAGCCAAAAGCTACTTTTGGCATGAATTAAGTCTTTCAACCAAATGCTGATCACATCTTGTAGCTTTCTTTCGAGAAGTGGCTATTATTTCATAAATTGTCTCCTTTGTTAAACTTGAGACTAGACCCAATACTCCAGGGAACTGGTTTTAAAAAGATATTTCGGTTGACAATTTGACTGTGAAGATAAAAATAAAATGTTTGAAAGAAAATATTCTTACCTTGTATAGTCACGTCTGAGTCAGAGTTTTGCTGTAGTAAATAACGCATACATTGAAATACTCCAAAAGAATTTCAGATTCTGCATCAAATCAGCATGTTGGCATAATCTGCACCCAGTAGCCAAGATGTCCACTACAGTTTACCATTTGCCAAGTGTCCACCTAACCGTGAAGGTAGATACCATTTTACGATAGGAGGAACAGCATTGTTCCCATGAAGTGGCAATAAACTGTATCAATGTTATGCCTTTAATAACATTTCCAGTCATTTCAAGTGAGTTATGTTTATCTTCATGAGGTGTCAGATAATCCATACAGAATAAGCATGAAACAATGATGTTGAAACAAGAATGTTGTGTTTTAAAAAATCGTCCAGTTAACGTCCAATGATTCATTCAATATGATAGCATAGTGAAAGGAATAAACCCTACGATGCCACAGCATCAATATAACTGAAACCAACCTTTGCCATTCGTGTGGCGATTTATTCCATCCTCAGTTTTTAATTTTCTCATAAGGTAGTCTGTTGTTTCAAGTTTTTCAAAACAAGATGAAAGATAATATATGCTTACCAGTGTTTTGAGAACTCATAAACTCTGTTTATTTCTGCATGCTGCAAAAGAGACCTTAAACATTTCATTCAGTTTATCATTTTCTTGTTCAAATATATTTCATATTTTATATTTTCCAAATTCATTGAATAATTTCTATTATGCTCCCAGTCTTTCAACAGGATTCTTCTCTGACTCTGTTTTGAAAATATTTCATTTGTTTCTCATCCTCTTGCATGTAGAATTAGATTACCTGCGTAAACCTTGTTTTTTTTATTGTTTTGTTTTTTTGTTTTTTGCATTTCCTTGAAGAAAGCAGAAAAAAATGACATCAAAAATGTTAATATGTGTATTGTGGACAATGTACTTAACATGGTCAGTTCGCTGCATGTCAGAATTACCGCTGCATGTGATCCCAATCCCTGTAAATAGGTCCACTATCACCATTGATAACAATGGGTTTTGGCCAAACTATGTTGAACACGATTGGAACTAATTCGTGATAATTGGATAGTGAAGTTATGTCATTTTGATCTGTAAATGTAAGCTCAGCTGCCTTTATTTTTAAGGTATACACTTGTTTTTATGAGTATATGTAATATTGCAACACTGCAGCTATAGGGCACCTGACACTTTTGAAAAATTTGAAAAATATGGAGATCCAATAATTAATTATCCCAAATTAGTTCCAATCATGTTGTTGATGAGAAGGTTAAAATAAAACATGTCGCTGCATCATTGCCGACAAAACATATCGCTGAATAACAAACTTGAACTTGTTAGGATTACTACAGGAAAATATTTCAAAATACTATAAACTCATGTCCGAGCTAGATTTCCACCATCAGTAGTACGTCAGACTTTAATGTGGAAACTTACATCATATTTTTTATTCTACATTTTCAATTTTTGTTAATCACTGAGATCTTACCAGGGTTGTTTGCAAAGATAAAGTTCAATAAAGTGAGTCGAGAAGGTTTCTTAACTTCAATATTTTAGACCTTAGTAACTACTATACGCATCAAAGTGATGTGCAGACACATGTGCGAGTTCTCATCTTTTGCTCAAGTTCTTGGTTTCTATGAGGAAAATTTAGTTCGTTTTCGAAAGAACAAAAAGAAGGGGTCTCTGAGCAAATTTTGGTACCAGATAAACAAATTACTCAATATATTCACCGACATTTGAAATTCAAAATGACTGCCATCCCTGTGATAACTACAGGTGAAATTAAATTTGCAATTTTCATAAAGAGAGCCGTTGAAAATATTTTATACACGATGAGCCTCACAATGGGCTCCAACAAGTGGTGGACTAAAAAGGTGTCGTAAAAGTTTGAGAGTCCGAATAATTGTCCCAAAGAGGTGTTCTACTTTAAGGCAAATAATAGCGGTTATAATACATGTAATGCTTTGTTTGTGAAGCATCCACATAACTGTCAGTGACCATAGATAATGGATAATATGCGGCAAACGGGGAAAATCATATATATGGCCAAAAAAGGATTTGTTTTCTCCTCCCCTTGCTCGTCTATATGAACTATGCATTAGCAGTTTGGTTTTTTTTTTTTTTTGGTTTCTTTGGGTTTTTTTGGGTTTTGTTTTTTTTTTTGCATTCAAGTAACAGATAAATATGTAATATTATCTGTAGGGCCACATGCAGGTACTTTATATAACATTTTGAACAGTTATTATCACCGTCATCAAGCTGTAGCGTGGGGTGATCACTGAATTGTCGGTGTATGTATACATGTCTGATTTGTTACTTCACTACTTGGTATAAGGAGACCCTATACATGTACTTTTTTCAGCCAAAAAAGATTTGATATCACACATGAAACAAAGTACACTAAATCTAAAACAATGGCTAAATGATAAAATGTTTAAGCATTTATATGATGAGTTTTTTGAAAAGAGAAGTTTTTTAAAGAAAATGACAGAGATTACGGTACTAAAATGTACCTGAGCAACATTCTAGTCAACTCAAGACAATTTTGACCGAAGGATCCCTTTGACCAGCAATCGGAGAACAGTTTTTCAAGAATATGTTACAGTATCCATCATTTAGACGGAACACATGATGACACATTCCTATGTATTTTTTGGCTTTACAGATTCGATAGCGGCACCTTTAAAACTTGCCATGAAACTTAGTCGTAACACGATAGTGTCCCTCCCACTCCTAGGTGGCGCTATTCACAAAGTACTCATCAGGGAGAGGAACCCTCCTCCAATCCTATGTTATGCAATTAAAATGTTATCTTTCCTGATGGATGAATACATTATATTTCACTTATAAGAAGATGAACAAAGCTGAGGATTTTATCACAAAGTTTTCAAGCCTTGTAAGACTTCAAGGAGAAGGATGCATCCTCAATGCATTAATGTAGATTTTTTTATTTGCGACTGTTGAAATAAATTTATCTTTTTCAAAAAACTGATACAATTGCATTATTTTTTCTCACTATCTGCGTTTAAAACCACTCCTTTTTAATTTTTGTTTGCTTGAATTCTGTAGACTTGACGTTTCAGGTTGATGAGGGACATATCTGCTATCAACGTTTTATTCGTGAATAAATATAACTTTTAAAAAAAATAACGGGTAGGACCTGCCGACACAGTGACGTGTTGGATATTTCATTGTAGCAGAGGCCCTAGCTGGTACTTGAACGACGGAACGTCACCAATTTGATTTCTCGTCTGTCTCATCTTCAATTTCATTGTAGTGTGTTCCAGGCGTTTCCGACATCTCTGTTACTATGTACACTGTGATACAAGCATTACGCCCTCACCCTTACAGAGTTAATTGAGGGATACTCCGGATCCCCGGGGCGGTACCACTGAAAGGGTGTACAGATGATGTACCGCCAGACTGAACACTTTCCCCTCTTCGCCTTTTGACCGACGAAATATTGACAAGCGTTGACTTTTGACACCTGTTTTTTACTCCAGCACAATTTATGACCAAAAGTAAGCACTTTTGACCCATCATCTTACTGGAAAATTCACCTTTTTGTAATTCTCCTTTCTTTCTGACGATTTTATTTTCGTGCCAATAAAGTCTTCATAACTGGTTCGCATGTGTTTGTGCTTGGTGCTTGCCTGCGTGTTTATTTATTTATTTATTTATTTATTTTTTTGCTACATTGACTTTGCCAAGCACGATGCATAATCACATATTTCGTACTTCACTTCTTTGCCAGCAGAGAGGGTTCTTTGGACCAGGAGCGTCGAAAGCCTGTAAGTACAACCGCCCTCAGACATTTGGCACTGTGCGCATGCGTCGAGTGTGTGACAGCGAATTAGGATTTCTGGTAATAAAAACGAAAGTAAATGATCGGCTCGCTGATGTGGACGCTGTACAAAAGTTCTGAGAGGTTGATATTATTCTCCAATATCAGAAGCTTTGTCATTCATTGTGAAGCGTCAGCTGGCCATCGTCTGTTGTCAACTTTGAGGATATTTGAAACCTCTTCTAACAAGCCACTTGTAGAATTCTTGTGTACATATTTGGTACAGACTGTTTGTTCAAAAAACCCAACATTCGTGCATGTACATCTTAAGTAATATTTTCACATTTTGTTAGTAAAATAAAACTCTAAATCACGTGACCAATAACTTCTATGGTTTCCTGATTGGTTCTTAGGGATGATTCTATTCATTTTTGTTCACATAATTGTGATATTTGCATTTAATTTCATCATCTTCGGTCGAAATACACTTTTCTCGTCTCCTAGCTTTCATATGTAGCAAAGATCTGCTCAAAGGATGAAGAACTTTTCCCCGGGAACTTTTCCTATATTATTCTTTTTAGGCCACATAAAACACTGAATTACGTACAATTTTGTCCCCCTTGGACCATCTTGGCAGGTGCAGCATGTTAGCAGTGTACTATACGTACGTTCTGGTACACTACTGAAGTTATCAAATGGTTCGCGATTGCCCTTTCATATATCGTCCTTATTAGTTGGTTAACTTTGGGCCTGATGATTTCGCCCTCATTGATTGGATCATGGGTCGGGTAATTTCGTCCTCATTGATTGGTTCGGGTCTGGTAATTTCCTCATGATTGGTTCATGGGTCTGGTAATTTCGTCCTGATTGATTGATTCGTGGGTCTGGTAATTTCGTCCTCATTGATTGGTTCATGGGTCTGGTAATTTCGTTCATATGGATTGTTCATAGGTCTTTTAATTTCGTTACTTTGACTGGCCACGACTATTGAACCTTTGATTGTCCTATCTCACCATCCACGTGAAAGCAGGTAAGGGAGACAGTGCGTCTCTTAAAAGAAACGGTAAAGGATGAGATGTCCACCGCAAAATGCTATTTTCTAACCCCTAACAATACTGTAAACATATGTCTTGCCGTGATGATATTCAATCAATAGTGAAAGTTCCAATTACTTTAGTGAAGATTCCACCATGAGTAATGGGCCGTAATGACATGTGTACACCAAAAATGTTAGTTTCACAACTGGGCGAGGGAGGGGGCGAATAAGGTCGATGTGAACTGAAGATTATCATATGCTTCAGAGTGATTCTTGACCGCGGAGTGACGTCAGCAGGTGAAACGCATGTGAGGTAGGTGAATGAGAGATCAAACGATACAGAAGAGCGAATGTTTCAGAAATTGTGTGAAAAAAGCAGAGCTAAAAGTTGTATCATCTATGCATGTTGAAACTTTGAATATTGGTTTGGTGGTTGAAAAATCCGAACTTCAATTATTTGCTTTCACCACGTTGCTACGCGAAAAATGACGTAAGAACCCTTAAGCACGTACCCGGATATGGCCCGCGGTCGAGAATTGTAATGTGGGAAGGTTGTCTGAATATTGACACTTTGTTTTCCCTGACAGTATGCCCTTGTCTATTATGATCTCCGTTACCAGCAACGATCATCTTTGATACAACCATTCCGGAGATAATTCTAAAAGTTCGTTAAAATATGCACGTTATTGTAAGTTATTGTAACAGCAGTTCAGTTTTTATTGATACGGGCAATATCTGTTTTGAGTTTTATCAAATTTTGGCCGGTCACCATTATTACGATATACAGTCTGAATGGAGCTCTTCATTTGCATATTTAAATGAGAATTACCTTCAAATTCGAACAGTGCCCTCTTGTCTCCCAATATGCAAATTAGCAATTAGATAACATAAAATGCTTCATGTCTTTCACAGCTCTATTACTATCTTTGATGTATGTGACAACTTTAAATTTCATTAATTTTGGCAAAGTCCTTCGCGCTATCACTTATTGTAAAGTTCGTTAAATATTGAAATTAGCGATATCATTGACACGAGACTACTTGAAAAATATGCACTAAATGTAGTATAGGATGAGTACTTATGCGAATTGGCATATCAAAAACTATGCAAACCACGCCTATGCAAAACTATAGTCAGTTTCTATTCTGCCATTTTCAAACGACACAAACAGAAACGCATAATAGCGTTGGTGTATGAGCTAAAAAAGAGTGCAAAAATGGTACGTGATTGGTGGAAGGCAACGAAATGGAAATCGTCAGATATGAAAAAGGGGCTGTCATTAATAGGGTGAAAAATCTCAGTCTATGAGGAAAACATTGAAAAAAATGTAACATTCAGAAATTCTCAGTTGTTGAATAAAATATTCCATGCCCTTACGGTTCCGAAGCGGTAATTTAAATATCTAAACAGATTTTTTAAACAATGCCCTGGGGTACTTTGAGTTACGAGGGAAATGAAAATGAAAATTGCTATCGTGATTTCTAGTCACGTATGCAGAAAAACAATTAAAGTATGTTGTCTTTCTGATCAAATCGTCTACCTACGGCAAATGGTATCGTCCATTCCCATTCGACTGAGACACAGCAGCGAATCGCGCGAAGCCCTCTTGCGTCAGGTTGCGTCAATGGTTTTCATAAAGTATATGACCCCGAAATGACACCGTTGAGATGGACAATCCTTTGTTGATTGGAAGTATTTGTAATGGCCACCACCTTTATATTATTATCATGAAACCAAAGAACCAAAAACTGTTCGGGGCCCTGCAGATAAATCAATAGTTTGAAACAACCGCGGTGTCGGTGCCCTGACTCTCAGTTTCTGGAACAACCTGAACGATTTCGACTTTTGAATCCAGAGAGGCGCGCCAACAGACGACTACAACAATATACTCTCGTGTCAAAGCTGTCATCTGAAAAAAGCAGCGTGTTTCATATATGATCACGGAACACCATGGCAACGGTGAGTAACACAATTGTAGGACATGGATAGACATGTGTCTGTACAATACGTAAAAGGCTGTGTGATTTTCTCTCTATGTGTATGCAGGTAGTTTTATCCGTGCTGTGCTGAGAGTATCAGCGCTCACTGTCATTTTCGAAGCGAGGAGGTAAAAGTTTACCTCCATGGAGGTACCAGTAACTCCATGGTCGAATTCATGTGGCCGTAATCCCCATACAGAGTCCCTATGTTCGCAAATGGCACTTCCATAACGGATCTTTTAAAATTGATAATAAAGAACTCACGTGATATGATGCTAGTGTTACCATGACATTGACAATGTCCTTTCCGCCGAAGCTACAAATCGGAGGTCAAGTTTGTGTGATATCATTGGCATTCAGAAAAAAATTGTCATTTTCCATTGTTTCAATCTTAGAATATATGCATTTTTGTATCTTTTGACCTGCAAATGGCAAGGAAAACAAACACGATTATTGCAAGATATGTTCATTTAATTATCATTCATTTTTATGCAACAAATATTAATATCAAAACTTAAGAAACTGTTGTTATGGAGCCAGCATTCCGACAGACATCAAAACAGAAATATTTGGATTTAAACAAACATACATCTGGTTTTCGCATTTTTAGGAAAGAATGTAGTACGGTATGTATACACAGCAAAGAAGTCTATGAAAGGTTTCTGTAGTGTAAAATGACTTGTCCTCGGTGACAGCGTCTTTTCTTCACAACAGTGACTATTCACACAAACCACTGAATGGATTACTGCCGTTGTCAATACTGGGTGGTGCTCTTATACAAACACTTTGATGTACAAATGTCAAGATATACATTGAAATTTGCCTGTGTTGTGAGTGATTGTTTTGACAACATGGTCTGTAACCAACTTAGAGTTACAGCTGACCACTGGATCCCATTGCTGTAAACAGTAAAGTAACTATGATGTCTGCACACAATTATATAAAAGCAATGAACCACTTTTTTGTCAAGGGAAACATGTAGAGTACCATAAATAGGTCAAGTTCACAATTAATGTTGTTGTTCTCTCATTAATATGCAAAAGTAAATGTTTGTCTGGATTTCTAGATTTCGCTTTTGAAAATTACACATGCAAAAATGCCAAAAACACATCTTAGTAGGCGACTGCCCCGGGCGACTGCTAGTGTTCAATAAATACACGACTCCGGGTACAAGCTGCAAAAAGCAGCGATGCATGCAGCATTGATAAAATTTGTCCTCATTTCAGGCTGCAGAGTCTGATGTCACGTGTGTACATTTATATTTAGTAACAAACCTGTAACTGTGAACAGCCCTTGCACACATCAAGTGAGCAGGGAAATTTCTTTCTTGGCACCATACATTGGTGGCACTATTTTTCTAACCTTGATAAAATGGGATTACTCCCACAAAATGTCACCAAACATTGAAGATGAATTGGAGATTGAGAATGTATAAGTCTATGGTGGCACTATTTTTCTAACCTTGATAAAATGGGATTACTCCCACAAAATGTCACCAAACATTGAAGATAAATTTGAGATTGAGAATGTATAAGTCTGTGCTTAATAGACTAGATATGCGAGAGAGAGAGAGAGAGAGAGAGAGAGAGAGAGATGTCCTCTCGGGTAAAGTTATGGTGTTTGATGCTAAAAGCAGAGCATACCAAATAATAAATAATATCCGTTACTTAAGTTTATTCGTTTCATGGATCCTGCAGTCATCAGACAGACAAATTGAAATTTGACAAGCAAAACTTTATATGTGTCAGTACGTGGAGACCAAATCAGAACACTTGCTTAACAGGTTGGACTTGTATTGATTATAAATAGCTTCTCTGTTAGACAAAGATTGCATTTCATAGACACATTTGGGACATGATTTGCACATGGTGTGTTCAAATGTGTTGTCACCTAAGCCTCGGCCGATGTAATGTTTCACATCATCACTGCCACTGCTAGGACATGCTCCCTGGAGTAGGCAATTGTACTTGATACAGCAACTACATCATTGAGTATTTGTTTTTATTGTGCTGGGTGACCTGTTTGTTGTCTGATTTCATAACACTGCTGCCATGTTCTGCATGCAGCCGTAGCTTAATTTGACTGCATTTCTGTTGAGAAATTTTATTAATTTACAATCTTTCAGGAAATATTACTCAAAAAGACAGAAGAATTCCTTTCCAACATTGGTTTTAACACTTTTTGGGAATGATGAATGAACCGTGTAATTCTATGCTGTCTGTTTGTGTGTTTTGTTTTCTTCAGCAGCTTGTCAACACTTGTGTATTTCAACTGGCCATTGTATCCACTGGCCTTTAAGTGCCTCGCCCACTGTAAATATTACTGCATGCCTTGTTGAACAGGCCTTCATTGCTGGATATTGAGGAGAAGCTCTTTCCATCTGTATTGTGGATGTGTATAATTATAGGGTGGTTGGATTCCTTTTTGACATATTCCATGTCATGAGGTTTTCTCTACAGGGTGAGGTAGTATTGCCCATGGTATGCTCAAGTTTAGAGTTGCACCTATCAAGGTACCCACGCCATGGATACGTCTGTTTACAACGATGGTTACTTTCAGGCCGTGGTCATTGAACATCTTTCATAAGTCCTATTTCATTCTCTCTGCTTTTCCTGCCAGTGGTGTTCTTTTTTACACACAAGCCATCATCTCTTTACAGACCAATATTGTTTTTATCGAAGTATGAAGCATTTATTATGTTGAGAATATAAAGCTGCACAAGTTCACTTACCTGAGCTCCGTCGTAACTTCCCATTGTTACATCATGGCAATATGACACTACCATTTTTATACTGTTCATTATTTGCTGTCCCAAGCAGTGTCTGCGTTGACTTTATTCATTCACCCTTGTCTTGACAATATTTCAAAAACTGGGATTTTTCTGAAATTGTGATGTGATCCTGAAATCAGTGTAATGGTTATTTTTCCCACGAGAAGTTATTAAAAAAATGGCTGTCTGTTTTTATATTGTGAATTCTTCAATTCTTCAGAGTTTTATGAGTAGATATAAAACATAACAAAGTAAAGTAAAGCAAGATACAGGCTTATTAACCTTTTGAGTGCCAAAGTCTATTAATGTCCCCTACATAAAATAAACCCCTGTCAATTTTTCTCAGATTTTTGCCAAAATTTTGAAAAACACTGTAGCCAATGAAATGCGATGTTCATTTGGTCCAAAATTATCAAAAAATTACAGAAAAATTCATAAAAATTGAAAAAATTTTGCACTAAAATTTTAGCAGCAGATAATTACAGCACTCAAAGGGTTAAAAACTAAAAAATATATAAAAGTTAGCTCGAATGACATCATGGTACGTGAAACCATAATCAAATAAGTGTACAGTAGTCTACTTAGTGCACCAATGGAATTTACCTTAAGTTCTACTTGAAAAACTGTTGCCAAGCATTAAGTGTGAACTATCACAACACAGTTGTATATTAATGGAAGGTCATAGGTCAGGAGGCATCTCCTTCATGTGGAAATAACAACTGATAACAAGTCAAGAGTAAAGAAATGTATTATCACTGCGCTTTACAATGTTTTACAACTTAAACTTTAAACAACATCTGCTTGATAAAAGCCTATAAAAATCCAATGTGATGGTGATTTTTTCATTCGATAACATGCCTAAACTATTGCCTACACTCTTGTAATTTAATCTTATGTGCACTTCAGAGCTCTATTGTGCATGCTCATGTACTTGACATTTACATCTTCTACGGTATGTCTTCATTTAACACCAAGATGAGTCTAATAGCCACACAGTCTTTTACGTATATTATAAGTCATGGAAATATGACACTACCATTTTTGAACTGTTCCTTTTTTGCTGTCCCAAAGGCTCTCTCTGCATTGACTTTATTCTTTCACCGAGATTTTTCTTAAACTGTGATGTGATCTTGAAAATCAGTATCACCTTTTAATTGTTATTTTTCCCATTCAAAATTATTAAAAAATAGCTGTTTGTTTTCATATTGTGAATTCCTAATTTCTTCACAGTTTTATTAGTAGAAAGTAAAGTAAGATACAAACTTAAAGGCACCCATATTACATTGACCATCAATGAAGATAAGGAACTGGTCAGTTATTTAAACCTCTCTCGGTATGAACCATTTTATTGGCCCCATAGGGTGGCACCACACTAGGGAACAATGTCATCACTCTGTCACTGTCAGTGTGTGTCAGTCAGTCTATCTGTCTGTCCGTCAATCTGTCTGTTGACAAAATTATTGCACTCAATGTGACCAGCTTACGTTGAGTGTCGGGATGATTATCTAGTACTGACTGGAATCTTAAAAATGTTGCTTTTACAATTGAGAAAATAATTATATAAGTATGATTTTTCATAAATTTCAAAAATTGAAATTAATAACAGTGTCATTACTTTGATATTTAGTACAAATGTTGGTAGAGACTTTGATTTGATATTTGTTCTAATTAGCATAAAATTTGCATATCTGCATGTTTTTTGATAATTTTTATGCATTTTTTGTTTAAGTCTTCTGTTCAGCAATATCATATCCAGCTGGTCTTGTATTTTGTTTTTAGGTTCTTTTGGATGACCTTTTTATATGTTATTTTGATATATGTAAATAGTCATGTTATTTTCATAGATAATGAAGGGTTTGCCTGAAATGTTTGATCCCTTCAGTTTAATATTCAATTTAAACATTTTCAAGCTCATAGTCTTTGAGCAAGTTAACTTTGCACAATACTCATCGGCTTAAGTGTTATATGGGAGGGATAGAGAAATTAACTGCAAGGTATTCCCCAAAAGGGTCAGTTTGTCTGATATGTAGTTGGTATGATATTGAGGAAGTAGTGAATTCAACGGTGCAGAGAGAGCATGTTAAATGATACCAGTCAACAATAGTGATGTGTTTTTAAGCACTAGGTGTTAAAGGTGTTAAAAGGCCAGTGGCTTTAACTTTTTAGAATTCTTTTATAATTTTTGTTTTGAATGTCCTTTTCTAATCTTGTCCTACTCCCCAAAGCACATAAAACACATTATTTAGCTTATCAACACACAATACATATACATTTGTGTAAAATGCACTGTTATTCATTACATATCAATTCTAGTCTGGACCAGAATTCACTTGTCAACGATAACAATGCAGTTTACACACGTACAGGCTGAGTTGACAATCTGACTATACTGTGCATCTGAACATGCTTAGGGAGTTTCTGAGAACAAAAAATTTTAATTGGTAATAAAAGCAAAAAGGGTGAAAAAACCATCAAAAAAGTTACAGCTACTGCCATTTGAAAAAATCTTCATTTGAAGTACAAAGGATATGAGTCAGTATACCGGTCCATGTTGCTGGATTAGCTCTGTCTGCAGACCAGGATATTGTTCTATATCAAATAGTTCTGAATTTTAGCAGAAAAATTGTCTAATCTATCAAATCCAATGGAAACAAATGAGTATTCAAGCTCTCAGGTAATCTGACATCATCTTTTCAAGCATAGAGAGCTGTCCATGGGTCCACAATGTCATTATAAATTTCAAAAGTGAAGTTTAGCCAATAAACCATTAAAGCTCAATCCCAAGCAGTGAACTGCTTGAATTCTTATGAGAATGTTGAAAAATCTCAGCTATTGTATACATTACTATAGGGAGAAATTTTAAAAAATTGAGGAAATAGGTTGAAATACGGTACCTTACATTGTTATAGTTTGCTTAAAATTTGCTTCACACATAAAAAATGTTAATGTTTTGACATTTGTAGAATTATATGAGCAAATGTTCTGTCAAGACATTTCTGTCATCAAGTGTATCAAACTTAATACCATTGCCTTAATCATAAATTGATAGATAATGCGATCTTAACCCATTTTCCTGTCAAACAGTTAACTGTATCACTTTCCCATCTGCCAAGTCAGTAAAAAGCAGTATTGAGCCAAAACCATATATTTTCCCCTGATGGGCCCACTTGACTTGGTCTGTTATAGCAGCTGTAGTCTGTAAAAATCATGTTTACTGTATATTAGTTTTCAGGGGCCTTCAAATGTTCATTATCTTGGTAAAAAGCACCATATGGGACATGTTTTATGTCAGATTTTAACCAACGTGACCCTATGGTGTAAACTTGGTAGGATAAGGGCTATATAAGGATAAATATTCAGACATCCATAAAAAATTTAAAGTTTAGTTAGTGTGTACCAGTGGGCATATTGGGGTTTAAATACTGGTAAGGTGAACTTAACTTCTCAATATTGCTGTGATTTGCTTGCTCTGGTAAAACCATAGTGACTGTGGCTTTGAATGTGTGATCCTAAAGGGAATATTTTTTTCTTGAAGTCTCTCCTCTGCCCACCTCATCTTTACAGAAGAGACAGACATTTCTGAGGCCTTCATAATAACTCACAGTGTACTCTGTTATTTCCCTGCAGAAAGACAGTCAGAAACATACAATCCGTGTCTTCTTCAGCTCACCGTTTGGTGGCTTGGAAAAAGAACGGGAAGAACTGACCAAGAAATACTGGCCACAGTTGTCCAGTATGTGTAGCAAGGCAGGATACGAGTTTATTCCTGTTGATCTGAGATGGGGAATCACCACAGAGATTTCCACAAATGCCGGAACTGTGGAAGTATGTCTGCGTCAGATGGACATCTCTGATATGATTGTGGGATTCTTTGGACAGGTAATAAATGACAATTTGAAATTGCCAATAAGTTAAGATTACTTTGTGAAAGTTCATATGCACCTGAAGTGTAAAATAAATTTTGAACATTGATGAAGGGACTTACCTGAAGGTAAAGTGAGAATGCTTCATCAGGGTAAAGAGATATTTATCTGTTTTGTTTACTTATTTATTTATTCATTCCTTTATGTATCTGGTATCTCTCTGAGTATTTGTTTGTTTGTATTCTGTTTTTGTCAACACATCTGAAAAACACTTTTCCAAATCTTCTTTAGGAAACAAGAAGGTATTCCATAGGGCCCTTTTGTGGTTTTGTGAGGAAAATGGACCCCCTAGGATCATGTTGATTTGTGGCATTGATCAGTTTAGATCCACTTTTCTTTAGTCGTGCCTTTTTTATCCCTCTTATAAAACTACATATCTTCTATTCTACCCACATGTACATTTTAATGAAAATTTCATGACAGTATATGAACTTTCCCATTGGCTGTTTTCTGTAGCGGTATGGTTGGCATGGTGACAATGAGTTGCTGCAAAAGTCCATTGACACGGCAGCAGTGAAATATCCGTGGCTGGAGAATGTGAGGGACAAGTCAGTCACAGAAATGGAATTCTTACACGGACACCTCAATAATCCTGGAGAGAGAGCGGCATGCTTCTATTTCAGAGACAAGGTGAGCATGCGAAAATTTTCAGTGTTTGGAACCATATCTTTTAGCCAGTTAAACACTAGGACTGAAAGATCCATCGCTCAAGGACACTCTCTACACTGCCCCTCTAACTCTAAGAGGGGCGTAGAGAGCACCCCTTGAGTGATGGATCTTTCAGTCTTGTTTAAACACAATATGGTTCTGTTGTTATTTTGCAAAACTAAGAGACAACAGTAGATGATGCATGTGTGTGGAAATCAAGTGGAAGTTAAACAATATTATTGTTCACAAAATGTCTGAATTGTGATTTTTAAGTTGAGATGATATGTTTTTCAGGGAAGGCAAAAAGTTTCAAAGGACCCCAAAATTTACAAACATTGGTGTGTCCCTACCAATTTGAAATGCTGTTGATTCAAGAATGTTCTCTTCAACTCAAAGATTTTGTGCATGTTAATGAGTATTCTTTACAGCTGACGCTAGGACATTCAAAGACATTCCTGTGTTGAATGAAAGGGGTCAGAAATCTGAACAGTTGGATGGCACACTGAATATTGGGGATAACTTTATTCTTTGTTATGTATACTAATCTGCATACTGCAATTGGAACTGAAAGTGCGCAGATATTAGAACTAGTTATTGATTTCTGTTTGTATCTCATTTATCCTGGATCCAAGAGGCTTTCTGCTTTCTAAATCGTTGGTCCAAAACATTGTATTTTTAAAAGGTAAAATGCACGTCAGCGACAGATATATTTCACTCTCAAAACTTTCCAATACTTTTCTGATCTACCACTCGTGGGAGCTCATGTTAAAGCTCTGGGAGTAAGAAAAGTTTTTACGGTCATTAAGACAGTTTAAGTTAGAGGGTCCATTTTGAATTTGAAATATTTGTGAATGTTAGATAATTTGTTGTTTTTTTTATTAGCTCATATTTGGTTTTATATATAAATACCAAGAAGAGCTTATATGATGAGTCTGAGTGGCGTCTGTATGTCTGTATATTTGTGGGTATGTGCGGATGTATGTACGTCACACACAAAGGCTCCCATACCGCCAAAGCTACCGTCTCAGTATTTGGTGTACAGGTAGATGTAGGGGTTGAGATGTGAATTTGTTCAAATGAACACATCAGTGTCAAAAATGTGCAAATGAGGTAAGAAAAAGGGAAATACTGCAAGTGTGCAGGAGTGGTGGCAGTGAACTGAATCAGCCCACTCATCTGAATAAGAGGATTTTGACCTTTAAACTATTTGTATGCAGGGTACCTATTATGTTTGGGAGTGGTAGCAGTAACTGAAACAGCTAATTGTTCATTTCCTGTCATTGTTTATGAACAGATTATTAACAGATCTGCTGAAACCATATGGATGTCTATTTTTGTACATCCATGGTAGAAAGATTCTCTGCTATGCATGTTGCTAAAGTTGACCTTCAGTATCTAAAGTTTCAGACCTTTTTACTTTTGTCATTCTTAATTTTCTGGTTTAAATATTTCTTGTTGTTTTTCTGGTTGTACTGTGCAGAAATTGTCATAACATCAACGTATAATTTTCCTGCACTGAACAGATAGAAATAACACTTATTGTTGATCTTTGGTATGTACCAATTCTGATCAAATTTGAGCGACACCATATAATTGCGGTATTTTTAATAAACCTTGCACTGTTATCCCTGGTTTTATTCTTGATTGGTAAAGAGAATGGTTGAAAGTTTCATTGAGGAGAGTTTGAACAAAAATTTTAAATCCTTCACTGCCACGGCACTTACAACCTTAGCTGACTTGTGATGGCAAACAAATAGGAACACCATTAATATCATCATGTTGGCATACATGCATAGTTCATTGTCATAGACTTTCTCTTTGTAGGCATATGATGATGAACAGCTAGCTATGTATGAGGCAGAAGGTAATGAAATGGAAGCTAGGAAGTACCGTGCTGAAACAGACGGACCCAACGCAGCAGAACATCTCAGTGATTTGAAAAGAAGAGTGAAAGACACTGAAGACAAAGTGAGTCACAGTTCAGACATTTCATTCGGTACTTCAAAAGCTGTGATATTTATGGCATTATGTAATAGCAGAAGTTGTTGACAACTTTTGTGTATTTGCAACTTATGCATATTTGCAACATTGTGTATTCACAGCTTATGCATATTTGCAACTTATGTGTATTTGCAGCTTATGCAATTTGCAACTCATGCATACAGGTATTTGCAACTTTTGTGTATTTGCAACTTATGCATATTTGAAACTTTTATATATTTGCAACTTATGTGTACAGTGTATTTGCAAATTATATGTATTCACAACGCATGCATATTTGCAACACATGCGTATGTGCAATTCATGTATATTTTGCAACTTATGCATGTTTGCAACATGCATATTTGCAACTATGAACTGATATGTATGTACAACTGATGCATATTTGCAACTATGACTAAGAATTCACCTCATTCGATGTGTAGAAATGATAAAATCTTTTCAACTGATAGTCAGCAATGGTTGAACACGGTTCCCAATCTCACAATTGTTAACAAACTCTTATAAATTTTTGGTATGCTACTGTGTAGCATGTGACTCAAAAGTGAAACACTTGATTTTTCCTCAGTGAAACTTTCAACCATTTTCTTACCAAGAATAAAAATTAGAGGTCTTTGTACAAGTTTTAGCTATCAAGAAACAAATTACTGTATATTTGCTGATATTTGAAATTTAATTAGGCCAACATCCCTTTGACAACTCTACAGGAAAAAATAACACTTTTGATTTTAACAAAACTGTTAAAGCTGTGAGAAGTTGACTTACTCCAAGAGCTCTAAAAAGAGCTCTACAGGTGATGACTATACAAGTACTGTAAGGGTTTGAGAGTCTGAATATCTGTCTCAAGGCTTCTTCTACCGTAAAAGGGTGCAAAGAGATATTTGATTAGGAAAGGCACATAAAAGCTGCTTTATTATGATGGAAGATGATTATATATTCATATGTTTACATAATAATAAAACATATATCTTCAAGTACAAGTAATATCTGTTACTTAAGTTTCATGCATCTAGCAATCTTCAGACAGGTTTCTTGCCAGATTCATGAAGCTTGAGTAAGAGATGTGATTACTCTGTACTTGAAGTAATTTGTGTTATTATTTATATCGCTCTACATTTAGCATCAAGCACTGTAATTTCCCACAAGGACATCTTTACACCTTGATATATATTTACATATTTATACAGGGCGCCCTCTTTCAAGCTCATTTGTAAAGTCTTTTGTTTTTGTTTCTGCAGTGTCTGCAAGTTGTTGATAACTACTCAACCCCAGCATTAGGAGCCAGATTGATGTTTGAAACTATCAAAAAACATCTTCAGGAAACATTTCTTGCGTCACCTGTTGAGAAGGTTTCAGAATATGAAAAGGAACTACGTGCACATAGAGCATTTTACAAGAGTCGACTTGGAGTCGGAGTGAACCAAGAATACATTGGAGGTGACAGATACCTGAAGGAAGTTGATCGTCATGTGTTGTCAGATATTGAAGACTATGTTGATAAACCATTGCTCATCACTGGCACTTCAGGTATATTGGTGTATGTCTTATATGATAGGATAGCTGGCCTTTTATAGGTCTATGGCTGATTTTGATTGGATAGGTTGTGATGATGTCATTGAAATATTTGCATAATAATGGCTTGAGTAGACATTTCAAGACTGACTACACATTGCATTTCATATCACAATGTGTTTGTTTTTAAACAGTGAATAAAATGTCAAAAATTATAATCATCCCTTTAAAAATGTTTTTCAGGTTTTAATTGTCAAGTTTTTCCAAATCGATTTGTGTCTTTGGTAGTCTGCTGTGTGTCAGCGATACAGACAGAAAACACACATACCCAGAACAGTATTATTTCACATCCTCAAAAAGTTACTTAGTGCTTCGGTTGCCTTGGAATCAGTCATTTTGATAAATTCAGAGAAATAATGAGTCACCACACTTGATTTTTTGTTGGTACAGGCATTGGCAAGACAACAGTACTGGCAAACTGGGTGAGCAAACACCAAACCAGCCACCCTGATGACATCATCGCGTATCACTTTGTGGGATGTGCTCCCAGAAGTACAGGTCAGTCGCTGCATGATCAAATCGACACAGTCACATGGACAGATGGATGAAAACATTATTAAACTTTTATTCGTTCACGTACCTTGGCAGAAGGACAGAATTCGCTGACATTTACTCAAAGCTTAACAGATGAAATGTTCAGGTTGAGAAAAACAGATTTAATTGCTTAACAACTCCGATTTTCAGTTGCTAGGAAGACAGTGCAACAGAAAAAAGCAAACATACACATAGACTAATGGCAAATTAATGTTATAGACAACTTCCAAATTAATGTACAGGCTCACCTTTATATCAATTTAAAGTAGAAAAAGAGTAGAAGACTAAAAGATGTACTTACCCTGGTTGGCAGATTTTACTGAGAATGGATTTCTGACCTACCCATAGACAGACAGCAAGTAGAGGGACAGATAGATGAACAGACATGTAGACAGACTGATAGACATAAAGCTGGCTGACAGATAAGAGCTAAGATGTACTCAATGTAAGAGAGACAGAAGACTATTAAAAACTAGCAAAATTTTAGATGTGCATTAATTATTACTTTTCTAGAAATTGCACTATTGATTGACAGGTGATGAGTTTTTATCTGTTAGCTCTCTATATCTTTGAATGATTACTTACACAAAAAGTGAACAACCACATTTTTTGAAAGACTGCATCATGAATAGACAGAAATTGATAGACATACAGACAGACAAAGAACTTTGTCATGGAAACAGGGTAGGGAACTTTACAAGATAAAAGCACTGGGATATTTCAGTCTTTAATAACAACAAAGAATCAACCATGCTGTTAGTACTGTTGCTTGTATAGAGCAGTTTTCTGTAAGTGCACTGATGATTGGTGGGTATGTTGTGTTTAATGCCATTTAAGCCAATCAAATCATCCCTCTCTGAAGTTTTCTAGGTTATGTCACAAACTAACAGTTTTCATCATTGGTTGAGGTAGGTGAAAGTGACGTTCTGTCCAGACTGGTTGAAATGCTGAACAGAGAATATGAGAAATCTCAAGAAGGGAAGACTGAGGATGCGGATAAAGATGGAAATGCAGATGATACAGAGAAGAAGGAAACGCAAGAGAAAAAGAAGACATCGAAAGATAGGAACATGTTTGAGTTGTACAAAGAGCTGATGGAGGTGTTGACAAGCATTACTAATAGTGGTCACAAAGCTATCATTGTCATTGATGGACTTGATAAACTGGATGATGTGGGAAAGACAGCAAAGGTGAGACAAACATCCAACTTGAGGCTTCCTATAACAGAACATGTTTCACAAGTGAAAGAGACACAAACCTGAGGGAGAAATTTACAAGTAAAAGATACTCAAAGCTGCTTGCAAAATAATAAATTGTACATTCAGCATGGATGAGCAAATCATTTTAGTTCTTAATAATCTCCATAACCCAGAATCAAAATAAATAGAGTTCTGCTGTTTATCACTTTAATCACATTCAAATTTCTGTCTTCATCACTGATCCATTCAACCAATGAACTTATATTTACTGGTACTGACTGACTGACAACTAACAGTATTTGTGTTTTTGCATATCTCAGACTGCTGGATTTTCTCAACCCTTATTTTGTCTACCGATAACTTTTAAACTTAGGAAATGATTAAATGATTCTTGATAGAGGAAATTATGTTCACTAGGTAAGCAAATTTGATGTTTGACCAAATAACAAGATACGAGACACTGTTTTGTTGTTTTCTTTTAAGATGACATTCTCACAATTTTGAATTGTGAATCAGAAATATTGCTACCTATTACTTCAATGTTATGATGCCAAACATCTGTGTTTGTGCCATAAAATTTTAGATTTTGTGTGTTCTTATTTTCTATCTCTATATTTTTGTGGCATTTTCAGGAGTTGTACTGGATACCAACTGACCTTCCCAAAGGTGTGAGTCTCTTGCTGTCCTGTCTTTCTACGGATGAAAAGAAAATCTCTCAGCTGGTTGATGAACGTCAGTATGACACACTTGCTGTGGAATCACTGACAACGGAACACAGAGAAAGTATGACAAAGGTAGGCTGTGCTAGGTGTCTATTCAGGAAAACTCAATGTAATTTGCTCAGGAATTATGCATATTTATTACATGCCTCGATGTTGGTGCAAATCAGTGCAGTGATTTGAATGGGAACATTTGGGGATTTAGCAGGCAGTGTGAATGATGTACGGACCAGTTTCCATAGTTACCCAGCCCAGTGATGCCCTTTGATGTTTTCGACGTCAACGCTAGATGTAAAATATCCATGCGTACACTCCTATTTTTACTTTCGTTAAAATCTGATTGATGCTGATTGCTAATGGTAAAATTGTTTAAGAATGCCCTGCACGTAACTAAATGTCATAGAGCGTTAAATGTGAAGAGGCATGTAATAAAAATATTATTGCCTGAATACATTGGTTTATGTGCCCTGGCACATAGATAAATAGCTAGATAGATAAATAGATTGATAGATTGCTAGATAGATATGTCAAGTCTTCATGAATGACAATGAATGAATATTACAATGTACATTGCGTCACTTTAAGTCAAGAATGTACCAGCTTAGCAGAACATCAATCAGACTGTGTTTCAATTTCAACAAAGTTGCAGTATGTTTGTCAGAATTGGTAGGGTAACACAGGAAGATTGCTTGTAGAAGACCAAGTGTTCCTTATGTTTTCAAACTACAAATTTCAAGTGTATATATTTGTTGTCAGTGACTTCTTTCAATACTGTAATGATGGAAAAATACTGCAACTTAATTTAGTTCCTTTTTTTTTTCTTGTCTTTATTTGTTTGTTTGTATGTTTTTGATCATATGAAGTGCATACTTGAGCTGCTGTTAAAAACACTGTATACTGTAAAATTCATGGATGCCAGATTTTTACTCATATCTGATGCTATTTACTAACACCTGAACTTCCTTTTTGTATCTTGTCTGACCATAAACAGGCTGTGCTGTCTCTCAGAGGGAAAGTTCTAACCCCGGAGCAAACGTCTAAAGTCATTGGCAATGATCAGACGGAGAACCCACTGTACTTGAAAGTTGCTCTGCAGGTAAAGATTATCATATACTCAGTGACCCCTCATTTTTCTTCCAATGAAATCGTGTAATCTTCCCAAGCATTTCTCATTCATTCAAACTTTTACGCAGAATATGAAATGAGTTCTTGCTTGATCATCATCTTTATTTGTAAGGCTGTGCATGATTCAGGGTTACGTGTTACTGCTATAGATTAGATTTTAATTTTGACAGAGTCAACTTTTGAAATGAGTGTAACCCCTCAATAGAACAAAATATCACCATCAACCCTTTTCACACCCACTTTAAGTAAAAAGGTCCAGAAATGCCATTGATAACAATGGGTTTGGGACCAAACCATAGTGGTGAAAGGGTTAAAAGTATTAATTGAAAAAAGAAATAAAGTTTCTAGGGGAGCTGGGCCAAGGGAGACTCATGCATTTTTCAACATTTGTGTTTATTGCATTGTTTCTGTTTCTCCAGGAGTTGTGTAATTTTGGTGATTTTTTCAAACTGGATGAACACATTAAGTACATCATGTCTGCTGACAGGTGAGCTGGCCAATTAAAGCATTTGCAAATTTGTTGCTAGGAGTACTGTACATTGTACTGTATTGTAGGACTACTGCACTGAACTTTTGATGATTCTTAAGAGGTCACAGGTCAACAGTATATTCTTGCAAATAATGATAGCGTGGCATCATTGTTGCCACAGAGGTACACCAGTATCTTGGGTCAAAGGTCAATGAATGATAGAAATGAGGTGAAAAGAAACAAAGTGTTTCAAGATTGTGTAACAGTAGAACAATGTTATCATGTTTTATTGAGAACAAACTTTGGACAAGCTACTGACATTTTGCATTCAAAGAGAATTGCAAATGATGCAATCTCAAAAATCACAGTGAAAACTTTGTACTCTCCATGTTTTTCAGGAGTGTTTGAATTTACAAGTTCTCCCCAAGAGATGAATAGGATTGATCACATTTTTGATACAGGGTTGAAGAAATTTTAAAATTTCATATTAAGTGACAATCCCAATCGTACAGCTATATCCTCTGATAATAGGGAAAAGTTTCTTGCATTAGACAAAGTATACTCATTTCTACTGATATTGTATGGGTTATAAATGTGGTTATGGCAATAAGTAGTTTACAATTAAGAATTGTTGTATCGTTGTTGTATGTATTGATGAACTTATTTTTGTGTTTGTTGCAGTACAAAGAAACTGTTCACCAAAATACTTTTGAGACTTGAAAAGGATTTTCTTCCAACGGATTCAACAGACAATTGGATTGCCAAGGTTTGCAACTGTTTGTATGCAGTGTTTTTAGACCGTAGATCATACCTTGTACTTTGAAACATACAATTAAAATTCAATTAAGACTCGAAATACAGTTTTTTGTTAGTGTTTGTACAACATTTGTTTTTCTCATTTTTACCTTTAATTTAACCCCAAATTTGGAAAACCTAGGTATGTTTCTCATTTTAGTTCTATATTTTTTAAGGACTGCCATCAATGAGCATTATTAAACAAAAAATCACAGGTTCTTTATTCAGGAGGCATTTTAAAGATATCCACTAGCTGTAGCATTTCCAGTATTTCAGTGTATTTTTGTTCTAGTTGTTAAATAAGATAAAGTGAAATAATTCAAATAAAGTTTCTTATTTCTACTTTTGAGATCAATTAACAAGAGCAGCCAACCAGCTGATTTTCACAAATTGTACTGAACCATGGGTTTATTTAACTCTAAATGTGCAATACTAATGTATTATGAATACCATTAACATTTGGAGGGAAATATAGTTATAGCTATTCCTAACTTCCATTTTGCTAGATTTAAAAATTTTCCCCTCCACTATCAGGAGGCATCATGGGCCAGTGGCTAGAGCAGTGGACTCACGATCAAAGGATGGCGAGTTTGAGCCCTGGCATGGCTGTGGTGATGTACTGTCCTTGGGCAAGGCACTTTATTCCTCATTGCTTCTCCCCACCCAGGAGTGATGGGTACCTGGTAGGACAGTGGTTGCAATGTGTGTGTTTAGCTCTGTTGCGCTTATTGGCTGCACATGTGAGCTGTTGTTTGCTCCCCAGGGAGTTGAGTGGTATCATATTAGGTCCAGTGACCAGGGGTAATAATAATTGTAAAAGCGCCTTGATCACATGTACTCGTGGATATGTGCACTATATAAGAACCCAATGTTAATATTATCTCCCCATTTACCCACCATCATCAGCAAACTTTAAAGAAGCAAGCAAATCATACTCCCTGCTGGCCAATACAGCCTGCCAGACCTATTTTCTTCCCATTGGTACAGAAATATATCATTCAACCCACCCGCAAAGAAGTTGCTTACCAACTGCTTTTTGTCGGAACAACTTTGATTTTGGCTGCCCCTGATCTGAAAGTACCTGGTGTTTGAATTTTAGTGAGGACTAGAAATTGTTTCTCAATAATATCATGTTATTGCATGTTGTACGTAACACATTGTGTTAGCAAGGTGAATAAATTGTAATTCAACATACAGTAGACTTGAAAATAAAGAAAATGTACCTGGTTTCCAAAAAAAATGATAATGAAAATATTACAAATATTGCCTTCCAATATAATTTTATAGACAATTTTCTTTTTCAGTTGATGGGTTTTTTGTTGGTTTCTCGTTACGGACTCACAGAACAGGAAATCAAATACATTGTTGGCATTCCTGACCAACTGTGGGCAGCGATTTACTTCACCATTGAAGATTTCCTGGTGGACAGAGACGGCATTTACGGGTGAGTTTCTCATTCTCAAGGCATGATCTATCAATGGGTCAGTTTAGAACATGATACAGTGTACGGTACCGGTATATGGGTGTAGCCCTGGCACATAAGCAGCTGTATCCCATTTCTTTTTTCATGCTGTCAGAACATAATGAAACTAATGTCACAGTATGGTTACAAAAAAATATTTAAGGCAAGAAACAATTTGAAAGAGATATTTGTAAATACATACATTACATACATACATACATACATACATTTCATGGATTATCCCAGTTAGATTGAAATTCATCCACCATTGGAAAAGAAACTGGAATTAGAATAGTTGTAAGTGATATCATGGTGACTCAAAACCCTTTTGATGTCGTCATCTCATTTGAACACAGGCAGACCACTGTGCGGCATTACTGAAATAGCATAAATGTGTATTTACACATCATAAGATATACATACATCATGGTTGTAAAATGCATATTTCTAGTTTTGTTTTTATTATATGTTTGAAGAACTCAGCTCCTTGATACTTCAACATTAGTGTGATAAATCAGTTGTAAACTCCATTTTATGAACTGTAATAAAATCTAGGGGCTTGTTTCCTTGTCCAGTGTGTAACAGTTATCAGCCAATGAGAGACTCCGTTCTATTTGTAGTAATCATATGCTCTCTCCAGTGTCTGTCTGCAAATCTGATTGGCGAGATAGAATCATCAGATATCAGGAGATGTGAGTCACTGCACATATACTTTGTAAAACTCTGAAGCATCATCATAAATGTTAATGAGGTTTGTGTGTTTGATGATTTGATAAGAAAAAACAGGAACTTTTGATAAGCAGTTAAATAAAAAATAACTGTAAAATTTCAAATGATGGATTAGAAAGTTACTAGTGCAGTCTATGAATTTCCATTGTCACTTGTGCATTCACATCTGCTTGTTATGTGTTCTGTAAGGAATGTTGTATTTTATGAATCCAAAAATGACATAAAAAACCAATGCTCGGCTGATGCCTGCTGAGAAATTTTACAAAATTTGTACCTACAGAATTTCTTCAATGTTCCAGACATGTTGTTTGGCATGTTGTGAAACTCTGTATCTGAATGATATCGGTAGGAAAAGTTGTGAAAATAATACACATAATGAAATTAAATATTTTTACTTTGACATCTGAGGGCCACAGTCAGGTTAGGTAAGGTTACAACGCACATGTGTAAAGACATATGAGTGTTAATTAATTCATATTTATTTACATCCATGAGATTTTTAGCAATTTTTCACATTCGATAAAAAATGAAAATTTAGTAAGACGTGTTTAAATTTTATGGATAGCTTGTCTTTCTTTGAGAGGTAGTTGTGTGATCATCTGACAAAGTTAAACATACAGCGGATATTTTGGTAGATACTTGGAACTCAGTGGTGGGACTATAATGTGTAAATTATCAGGGAAAATTGTAGATTTCAGAAACAGACAGTGTATTTGAGTGATCGTCTGACCAAGTGTGATTTAGGAATATTTTGGTTGATGCATGTATCTGTGCTGACACTTGCAGAGTCAGTGCTTCGGTCTGTAGGCCATATCTTCATCATGCAAATCAATCCTTTCCAACCTGAAAATGAAACCATTACTCTATAATGTGACACTGCGTCATTTAGCAGTTTACATTAACCACATTTAAAAAGTAAACAAAATCATTGTTCTGTCAAACTTTTTATTTATTTCAAGCCAATAAACAAATTAATTTGTTTGTCACCCTTGCACAGATTGACCTAGACCAGCTGTGTCTAATTTTTCTTTTCTGGTTCTTTTCAAAAAATTAAATAGTAAGCTTAAAAAGAGAGTGAAGTACACACAGTAGAAAATGTTTTTATCCATTGGCATGACACTGTATAGTTCTGTACAATAATGTTGATATTTTGAGTCTGTGTGGGAAAGAAACTGAAATCATAAACCATAATGAAACATACATAAAGCCACAATTGTATCTGTTGTTACGTTTCCTTACCATGCCTAATTTTTTTTAACTTTTTTAGTTGTTTCTTCATTGAATGATCACATCTTTTAAATTATTGCCAATTTTTTTATTTTGTTCAGTGCCTATGAGCACTCTTGTGGATATATGCAGGCACTTAGGTGCTATGGTTATTATTATTATCTTGTGGCCTTCTGCAAAATCAAATTTTTATATAAATTTCATGAAATCATTTTGTGACCAAGTAGGACACCATTAATCAGTATCATTGAATAAGTTACTCATAGAGTCATCATTTGTTGCTGGGGACAACAGCCTCTTTTCCATAGCAGTGTGCGACTGATAATCTTTTTCGAATTTCACAAAATATTAATTAAAAATGGCTCAATGTTGTCAGTTGGTAGCGTCATTTGTGCTGTTATGTGAGTAAAGTTTAATAGTTTGATAAGACAAATAGATACATTCCATGACTATTTCGGAGCTCAGTAACTTATCATTAAAACTTTAATGAAATCCATCTCCAATATTCATTTCCATGCGCAGTTCAAAAAACAATTTATTGTCAATAAAAATTGATCATCAAACGAAAATATCAAAAATTTCTCTAAAATATGGCTTCATACCGAGCTACTATGCAAAAACATAAATATCTGTCTGTCTGTATATCATCAGCATTTCACAAAATTGTGAATGAAGTTTGGCCAATGATGAGAACCAGTCATTGCTGTTGAAGCTTGTAAGGTTATGGTTGAAGTTGAGTTGTAGCATTTTTGTTTTTTAAGGAAAGTTTTTTAGAGCAAGGTATTATTAGTCCCCACGGACACTGTTCGGGGGACTTATAGGTTTGGTCATGTCCGTGTGTGTGTCCATGCGTACGTCCGTGCGTACGTCTGTCCGTCCGTTCACGCATATATCTCAGAGATGCCTGGAGCGATTTCATTCAAACTTGGTACAAGGATTACTTCATATGTCATACATATGCACGTTGATTTCTTTTATGATACCATCCAATATGGCCGCCATGCGGCCATTTCATTACGATTTTTTCATGTACTGAGCCATAACTCAGACATGTTTCATTCGATTTTATTCAAAATTGGTACAAGGACATTGACCAATGTCATACATATGCACGTCAATTTGTTTTGTGATACGATCCAATATGGCTGCATGGCAGCCATTTACAATTTTTTCATGTCCTTAGCCAAAACTCGGGCACGTCTCAACCTATTTTATTCACCGATTTTATTAAAACTTAGTACAAGGACATTGACCTATGTCATACATATGCACATTGATTTGTTTTGTGATACGATCCAATATGGCCGCTGTGTGGCCATTTTTTAACGATTTTTTCATGTCCAGAACCATTACTCAGACATCAAGCAAATTTATTCAAAGTTGGTACAAGGACATTGACTTATGTTATACATATGTACGTCGATTTGTTGTACGATATGGTCCAACATGGCCACATGTTGGCAATTTTGTTATGGTTTTTTCATGTCGAGAGCCATAACTCTGGCAAGTCTCAACTGATTTTATTCAAAGTTGGTACATGGACATTGACTATTGTCGTACATATACGTGTTGATTTTTTAAACAGTAAGATCAAATATTGCTGCGTGGCGGTGATTTTGTTACGATTTTCTCATGTACAGAGCCATAACTCAGACATATTTCCACCAGGTTCATTCAAAGTTGGTACAAGGACATTGACCTATTTCATACATATATGCTCGTCAATATGTTTCATGTCATGTAGCAGTATCATGTCAATTATTGAAGTTTCGTAATTAGGCTGATATGTCAAGAAATACTGCATCAAATTTCATGGAACTTGGTACAGATGTTAAGCTCACATTGCTTTAACATTGAAAAAGACAATTATCAGTGTCATTTTAATTAATTTGTAATTGCATATGTAATGAACTTTCCTAATTAGAGTGATATATCCACAAATACAGCGTCTACTCAAATTTGATGAAACTTGATACAGATGTTGATCTCATAGTGTTGTAAATACTGCATCAAACTTTATGAAATATTGTACTGGTGATAATCTGTTAGTGTTAGGATAGTATGCAAAAATGTTTGGCAACATCCTGTCGATTAATTCCTAGTTGACTCATTTAATGACCTTTAGGATGGTGGCCTACATTGGTTTTATGTTTTCATCACCATGGAACTCATTCTTGGCCATTGAGCGCCATCTGTATCAAAGTATTTTTATCACAGACCTAATTAATGAAGAGGACTCTATCGTCTCTGAGGACTTGTAATCAAAATACCCATTAACAAGTGGGGACTGTGTCATCAACGATGACTTGTTAACTATTCCTTATAACATTGTATTACTAGTTTTGTGTATTAATTATTTTATGGGTGGATTTTTTTGCAAATTTGTTCAAAATTGTAAGAAAGACCTCAGGTCACTTGACAAGTAATCCATTAAAATGGATGCCTGAGCTTCTTAATGTCAGACTACAGTACACAGTAAGTGAGGCTACCCACAATTCCCCTTCATTTGTTCACTCAGACATTTTTCACTAAAGGCTTTTTCAATGTTATCAGTTTCTTAACAATTTTTAACTTACAATTTAAGTTCAGGATTATTTGTTAAAACTATGTTCGAAAATTATTGATTATGTTTAAAATTCAAGAGTAAATTGAATGAGAAGTCGATGTTTAGAGGTACATGCTACAAATTGCATACTTGTCAAGATAAAATTATCAGCAACCAAGATGGTCTCATCATACCGCCTGTTAGACATGCAAATTTCCTTTGTTAGGAACATTGAAAAAAAACAATACCCTTTCTTTTGCCAACACAGATGTAACTTATTTCCTTAGTTTCCTTGAAAATATTGCGTATGGCTGTCAAAAATCTATGTCTACAAAATTACAAAATTGCTATCTCCTCTGCGGAAAAGGGGTTGATCTTCTCATTATTCACAGTGAGAAATCAGAAAATTATGATTATCAGAACTATGTTGCCAGAATTTTGAAATATGGACCGAGTTTTCTGTGTACAGAAGAAATTTGCTTCAGTTCAGTGAGTGATCTCCGTGTGTACAGATCATGGAGAATTGTGGGTAGCCTCACTTACTGTGGAGTACAGGAGCAACCAAAAATATGTATGTGAAGGTCGATGGAAGGTCAGCATGTCAGGTTGGTACTGTCACGGCAGTCAACTGGTAGACACTGATTATGTACAGTGTCTGAACTCAAACAGTTGTTGATTGTTTTGTGTGTGGCTTGCACGTACATCAGAGTTTGTGAATGGCTCATTCAGTATTGTTGACCTAAATTGTGACACATTTACAAATTCACTATCAGCAAGTCAGCGTGCCTCGAAAATTTCGGGTCAACAAACTTTTTAGGGTATAACTAACCTATCTATCAACATGTTTTATGTACATCAATATGCACAGATATGGCTACTTGCATGTACTTCCCATAACTTGATTGTAATTTATCACCGTTGTAGAATGTAAATGTAAATAACATGAATAACATTTTTGAGTACATAGTATCATGTACGTACTGCTACATACCACGGAGCTCTGTTACTCTGCTAGAAAGTGCCTTTTTCACTTAAAACATGCATTTGACATCACTGTTAGGCAGTGTGAGGGACAATTTGCCCTCAAGTGTGTCTCAGATTGTTAATGTTCACAAAGAATAAAAGTTAGTAAAATAGGAATTGTGCTAATTATAGAAAGTTTTTTTATATATCGCCATGATTTCAAAGAAACTCATTTTTCTTTCCCATACTGTAGATTACTTTGCCTAAATCTATGAAAATAGCTTAACAGTTGGCAAATCTTTTCACTAACACAAAGTTGAATTAGTTTCCCTTATGAAATACTGCAGTCTTTACAGGAACTGGAAGTGCCCAGTCACCATCTTATCTGATTCAGTCAATGTGTATAAAAGATAAATTGCTATAAATAAAATAAAAACTCTGTTAAACTGGAATATGTCTGAAGCTGCCTTTCATTTTTGTACTTCATTCTGAACATACTTTTTAACTTTCTGCTCAAGCATAACAATTTAACAAGTCAAGTGACGAGAAAGAACATATGGTCTTGCTTCATACCTGCAAGGCCATGATGAGAATCAGGATTATGTGGAAAATAAATTAATCATCAAATTAATGGGTATTTTGTTGTGTAAGATGTAAGAAATATCCTAGGATAAGATATAAGAAATATTGGTTTATCTGAAATCATGGGATATGTTAATTTCTGTTTCAAATGTGAGAGTCATGAGCACTTCCAAAAATTGTTGAAATACAGACAGCAATATAATACAGACGCTCTATCCAATATCATACAGACGCACTGTCCAGGGTAAACAGCCAGTGCTACACAGTGATATTTTTATCACCGCAAACCTCTATCTCAGAATTGAAGAAAAATGTCTACAACTGCAAATACACTTCTGCTTCCCCATGCGTTGTCACTATATGGAAATAACGTATATTTTATCTCAAGGAACAATCTGGATCTTAGAACTCTTAGGCCTCTAGAATTGAAGACTCATATGTTGTCAGTTAGAATAAAGATCAAAGGTTTTATTCAGTATAAGGGTGAACATATTTTTAATGTATCCATGGCAGTATATGCTCGTAGTTATCTTTTGAAAACATGAATGTGATGCATGCTCCATCATTTGACGTGGACTGACTCATCAACGTTGAGGGTCAGTCTCCAAATTTGTAGTTTTTAATGCTGATTATAATTTTGATTTGTGTTTGCAGCGCACGAAGTCTGATATAATCATGATGTATTTAAAATGACAAACAGCACAACTGTCATGTCTATATGACCTTTTGGAGAGCAAGAAGTTTATTCACTGTGTAATGTTTTATTTTGAGAAGTGTTGACAATTAATATATCATCGTTTGAAACAAAGTACGAAATATTTTCAAACCTACCATGTTCACATTCTTTTGACAAATAATTTCAATCACTCTACCGTTAAACTTTTTTTTTTCAATTTTCTTTTTAATTATCATTTCACATTCTGAGGCAAAAATTCAAGTACTGTGGACTATTGCTGACAATTTGCCAGGTTCAGCAGTCCCACTCATCAATTAGAATACTGGCTATTTTCAGTGACTTTACTGATGTCCAAAATTCCGCTGCTGGCGTGGTAACCAGGTCTTGCTCCATTAAACTGATTCAAGCCACCTTGCAAAAAGGGCAGTTCACTCTGCTCTACAAAAGGGCAGTTCACATTGCAACCCGCACGCACACATGCAACCTACCACGTGTGTGTAATCTGTGTAAGTGACATCACCGGCATATATGTCATCCCGGCTCAAGAGGTCAATAAACTTTCTGAAGACAACTTTAGTGTATAAAGCTGCCATTCATGTCTATGCCATGAAGAGAGTTTTTTTAGTCCCCGCGGACGAAGTCCGGCGGGGACTTATAGATTGGGTCCCGTCCGTGTGTCCGTCCGTCCGTCCGTCCGTCCGTCCGTCCGTCATCAACAGTTTCTCAGACACTGCTAAACTAATTTTGTTCAAACTTGGCACAAAGGCATAGCACTATGACCTACAGATGCACGTCGATTTATTTTGTGATACGATCCAATATGGGCGCGAGGCGGCCATTTTATTGCGATTTTTCATGTCTTTGGACCATAACTCAGACATCCTTGAGCACATTCTGCTCAAACATGGCACAAAGGCATAACACTATGGCTTTCATATCCATGTCAAATTATTTTGCGATATGTTTCAATATGGGCGCGTGGCGGCCATTTTGTTGCGATTTTTCATGTCTTTGGACCATAACTCAGACATCCTTGAGCACATTCTGCTCAAACATGGCACAAAGGCATAACACTATGGCTTTCATATCCATGTCAAATTATTTTGCGATATGTTTCAATATGGGCGCGTGGCGGCCATTTTGTTGCGATTTTTCATGTCTTTGGACCATAACTCAGACATCCTTGAACAGATTCTGTTCAAACTTGCCACAAAGGTATAACACTATGGCCTACATATGCATGTCAAATTATTTTGTGATACAATCCAATATGGCCACGAGGCGGCCATTTTGTGTGCGATTTTTCGTGTCTTTGAACCATAACTCAAAGATCCTTGAACCGATTCTGTTCAAACTTGACACAAAGGCATAACACTATGTCCTACATATGCATGTCGAATTATATTGCGATACGATCCAATATGGGCGTGAGGCGGCCATTTTGTTGCGATTTTTTATTTCTTTGAACCATAACTCAGACATCCTTGAACCGATTCTGTTCAAATTTGGCACAAAAGCAAAACATTATGCCCTTCATATGAACACCAATTTATTTTGTGATATGATCCAATATGGCCAACAGGCGGCCATTTTTTTGCGATTTTTCATGTCTTTGAACCATAACTCAAACATCCTTGAACCGATTTGGTTCAAACTTGGCACAAAGGCAGAGCACTATGGCATACATATGCATGTATCAATAAGCTTGGGATAGGATCCAATATGGCTGCAGAACTGCCATTTTGTTGGAATTTTGCATGTCTTTGAATCATAATTCAAAGGTCATTACACCCATTTTGTCCAAACTTGGCACAAAGATCGCACATGTCAATTTACTTCGTGACATGTTCCAATATGGCTGCCAGATTGTCATTTTTTTCCAATATCGCTGTCAGATGGTCATTTTTGGATTTTTTCATGTCTTTGAGGCTTAATCATATGCAAATATTCTTTACCCAATGTTGTTGAGACTTGGTACAAAGATAAAGTGCTATGGCATACATATGCATGTCTACTAATTTTGTGCTATGATCCATATGGTCAATAAACAGCCATTTGATTTAAATTTTGGTGTGATTTTTTTATGTCTTTGAAACATAAACATAGGTCACTGTCCCTCGATGGACTGATTTTGTTCAAACGTGATACGAAGATAAAGTACTATGGCTGCATTCTTGTGCACATTAAATTGTTTCATTATATGATCCGAAATGGCTGATTACAACAACATACCTGATCCCATACCATTTCGAAAATTCCACCAAACCATGTGTATAGTATGTGCCAATCACGACACTGGAGGCAGTAAGGGCATCGTTATGTGTGATGTAATCAAAAGTTCCTTGAGTGGTCATTACCGGCAGAGATGAGTCATTTATTGAACGTTCCTCAGATTACTTTATTATGCAAGTCACAGGCCTGATGCACCCGTTGCATCAATGTCACAGCTACCTAGACTACAGCTACCTAGACACCAAAGATTATAACAAAATGGACAAGCGGGGACTGTGTCATCAACGATGACTTGTTTGACTTGCATGATGAAGTTCTGCAGCTTAAAGCCAGTCCTAAGTAAAATTTGTAGTTGAGCTCGCTTTTGAAATCATTTTTAGGACAGCTGATTTCGTTTCATGGTGATGCTTATTTTCACAACTGAGACTGTTTTGCCAGCAAAAACATCACTTTCACATAAATTTCATAATCCATATCTTTCTATCCTGCTCATATTGTCTTATAAAGCAGGTCACATTATTGTTGGCGCCTTTTTTAACATTCTTAGGTGAATTTTTGACATTGTTCGCTGCCTCATTGTTAGATTATCTGAATGCAAATACAACTGTCATTAGTACATCATTAGAATAATTGCCAGCATTCTAGTGTGCAATATACTGGTAATATTCCATTGTCAGTACAAGTCCGTCACACTGTACTTGAATAGCATTGCTGTCACCATAAAACCAAAGGTATCTGAATTTTCAAATTTTCAAATTTCAATTTAAGTTTCAAGTCTGACAATTGTTTTACTTCAAATATTTTTGTAAATGGGATGCTAATAATGAGAAAGACTAAAAAAATAGGTCTGATTTTTGTGATTGTCAGTATTTCTGATAAGAAAACAAAAATTTGAAAATGATGTAATCTTTATCATTTTCACAAGAAGCCAATGATCTGTACATGGAGCTTGTTACGGTTTTATTTTCATTAATGGTAGTATGTGCCTCGAAAGTGAAAGACGTTAACTTTTGCTCAAACTTTCCTCAAGGAATCTTTCAACCATTCTCTTTCAGAATCAAGAATAAAAATCGGGGACCACCATGCAAATTTTGGTACTAGAGAAACAAATTACCCAAGATTCAACAATATTTTAAATTCAAAATGGCCACTTTCCCTACCTTAAACTTATATTTGCAATGTTATTGTGTTTGTACAATGTTTGTCCACGGAAGATCATCATTGTGTGTAGTTTGCCATGGTTAGAAACTGAAAAGGTTGAATTTTGTGTGTCTCAGGTCTAAACCTATATTTTAGGGGCTAGTTCCAGTAAGTTTGCAGAAAGTCAGGCCTGAAAGGGTTAATGTTATGCATCTGTTCAAACACTCATTCATAAATGTGATGTCAATTTTGTGGAATACCATTATTTGTAAGGTACATATTCCACTGCCATTGCTATTACACACTCACTCTCCTGTGATTTTAATTATATGGCCGTTATATCTTTGACTGTATTCAGCATTTAACATCCAGATTTTGTTATTCTGGTGTTCAGTGTCCTCAGCTTCACATTAACAAGGTATTTCTAAATGCTCAATCATTTAACTTAGCCACATGTCCAGAGAATGAATGAAACCAAATATTTATTTGTTGCTATGCAACTCAATCCGCAGCAGTCATTTGGTTTGGCAAAGTTCCTGACGCAGTTTCAGTGAATTAAGAGATTTCTAGTCATGTCAGGAGATGTTAGAACACGAATAAAGCATTTTGATGTATGCCCACATTCAGGTTTCCGCTATAATGCTTTTTCGTCTTGGATAAACAATGAAAGCTTTCTGTGCAACTTTTAGTCCAGGTGAAAGCAGCTGTCATAAAAAGGCCTTTGATGTATGAACACTGTAAACTGAAATAACACTCAAAGATTAGTGCTGGATATTTCTAAACTGAGATAGTCATTCAAGTGGTACCCCTGTATGAGGGTTATGCATGCTTGATACTGACACTGTGGTGTCTCTTTTCACCAAATCATCAGATTTTTAACCAGATTCTGGAGTAGCAAATATTCACCTTGGAAAGACTGACAAAAAGGAACCTTTTGTTAGAGTTGAGGTCACATATATCAAACTGTCAACACAGGATGACAAGTCAGTCACTTGTCTGTGTATGCAATTGTCACGCTATTCATGTCCATACTTAGATTTCAAAACATGCCTGTATTACTGGGTATAGGCAGTCAATCGTTTGTTACGTTAGCGATCAAAATAAGACAGATACAGTAACGATATAACAAAATAAGCATAAAGGGGACAACTTTAAAATTTCTGACAAAAGCTTGCATGTGACCCAACACTTCAGGTGTAATATAATATCACAGCAAGAAAACAACTCTCTCCATTCTTCACTCAGCTAGTGAAGTTGCTATGACTACCACACCGGCGAAACTCAGGTTGAAATCAGTCGACGGGTGAAATCTCTATGGTGTCATTTTCACTTTGTTGACCTTACTAAGATGGTGCCAGCCCTATTGGCTGAAGTCAAATACCACAGCAGTAGTACTTTTGCTGATCAGATTCATAGATAAACTGCATTTAAGGTGGTTGGGCAGATATATTTTAAACGGTCAAATTCAGTATTGGTTATTCTCACACTGTGGCTTTTGTGCATTGGCAACTTGCAAGGTTGAAGCTAACTATAAGGCAAGCCGTCTGTATTAAAGGATCTGTGTGTTTAACAGAAAGGTGTTACTTAAAAATAAATACCAGTTTTAATAGCTGGAAATTTCAGCACTCACAGACGTGGAAAAATGCTCAGTCTGCACTGAGCATTTTACGTACACCTCAAAAGATTATACCTCGACCAATATCAGACCTCAACACTAATAATGGACACTGTTTAAACCATAGTATAAATAGTAAATTAGGCATCCTCTTCATGTAACTGGATTTCTAAAACAAAGAACAGGATGTTTATTTTTCAAGAAATTATATTGGTGCAGATGATAAGACAGGATGCATTGTTCATCTTGTATAATTCTCTTTTTAATACACCAAATTACTTGATTTCCGCATCAAAACCTCAATGGAGCCAACAAAGTGAGTTAGTTCTAAGTCTTGGACTTGCTAAAAGAAGGGACATGAATTTTGAAAAATGATGCAAAATATACTGTTTACAGAAAGTAATATTGCTCTCATACAAAGATTTAAATGTCGTTATTTTCTTAGCAGTTTTGCTTATGTGCAAATACATGTACTCGCCACATGAGGCTAATTTTTTCTCTGTCCACAGAGTGTCACATGCTGCCTGATAGAGAGGTGTGTGAGAAAAAAGTATGTACAAACAGTGTTGCACTTGCAGTCAAGAATCTTATTTGATTGGCCTATTCAGGAGAAAGAAGCACTGTGATTCCTTAGAACAGTAAATTTTGACCAATCAGAAATAGACTTACATTACATTCAGTCTTTAGAATAGTTGTGAGTATAATTGCCTGTTTCACTACATGCAAGAATGACCTTGACTAACCAGTTTTTTAGCACAAAAACAGATAACCAAGTTTTCCATTTGTCCATGAACTTTAGTTCCTTAATTTTTGACAGTGGACTTCACACCAAATCAAAGTTCAACTCGGTGAACTTTCGCCAGATCTGATTGTCATCAGGTCATGTGCAGTGCTTGCAGCATCCTTGAGATCATGATATCAAAAATCATAAACAAACACAGACAATGAACACCAGGCACACCTGGAGATGTTCCTTTATCTTATCTTGGTATCCTTCAGAGATAATTAGATAAAAGTCTCTTCTCATAAGATTATGTAATCAGTATCTGATAGAGGCCAGATCTGCAGGACATCTCATAGATTATATTGAAAATTGCATCTGCAAACAGTACATTTTCATCAAGAAATATCATCGATATAAAAAAATTCAAGAGTTCAATACAAAGTTCAGCCTTATGATATACATGATTGTCAGGCAATCTGTGGGTGACTCAACAGGTTGAAGTCATATAATATTTCAACAAAAATGTGATGACAATTGATATACACATGACCAGCGTGTGAACAGAAAGATGATTTTGTACAATAGTAAAACATTGCGTCATTTCTGTCACTCACTTTTTGCAAGTAGGTGCCAGATTGCAATGCATAGAAGCCTGTGAATTATATCTGTGAATGAGAGTTCATCATTGGCGTATTAAACTTCTGGCAATTGGTGCGGAAAATTTTGGAGGGAAACTAGCCACCAAATATTTGTGAATTTGTTCAGTGTCAGTTTTAAATAAACACATTGTATAGATTGGGGAAGTTACCACGCATGAGTCCAATAGAAATGTTTCAAGAAAGAGCGTGAATGAAGAAGCTACTGGGTACATATTTAACTTCCCATCTGAGAACAAATAATTCTTTTATTAAGAGATTCTGATATGTAGAATTTTTTAGGAATTTCTAACACAATGAAAGTCGTTCTTTCAGAAGTTGTACATTAACCAAGTATAAAGCTGATTATTATTCCCGCTGTACAATATGAGATACACAAATTGACAGATACAGCTGGAAGTGAGTAAATCACAAACTTATCACGTTAGCGTGTGCGGTATTTTCTAGCAATCTCTGTATATACGGTTTAATGTGTTTGTAAAGGAAATACAAATAATTAAGAAATCATATTCACTTTTGGAATGTCAACAAATGAAGACTATTCTGAATTTTATTCATGAAATTGGTTGGCACATGGTCTTCGATTACCAAAACGTCATATTGTTCGCTTATGGGTAAATATGAAAAATATCTTGAAGTCAAAACCCAGCATCAGAATATTGCTGTGTTTCAGTTATCATCGAAGTTCTAATCACTGTATGCAAAGTGAAATTTAAACATAATCTAGCAGAGTTTAGCATTCCTACAGAGTCATGCACAATAGCTCATTATTAAAATTTTGTCATCTGCTGATTTTATATGAATTACCTCCTGTGTAATTTGAAGGTTGTGATTGTCAGTGACCCAACTACGATGGGTTAAAGTCACACCAGGTTGGCAGACTCCCCACGATTGTTTTCCAGCTACATGATTGCAGCATGTGCCCAACACGACTCCTAAGCCTGATAAATCAAAGTGCATTTATTTAAAAGTTACAATCAAACATGTAAAGTACAGTTTATAAATATGGATTGTATTTTACACAATCAAGCCATCATTAAAAATATGATCTTTGAATCAATGAGAAATGATAACATTTAGGGTTCTATTAATCTCTAAAAAGACTGTCAGTGCAGTCAATGTAGAACAACTGTTCTAAAGATTTATAATTCTTTAACCCTCACATCAACACGGGTTAGGCTGTGGTCTCTATTTTGGCATGGCAACATCATGGGGACAGGTATGATGCATTAATGAATATGCTCATTGAAAATTCCAAAAGCAATCTCTATGTCTATTGACTTCCAAAAAAATTAAGAAACTGATTTTCAAACCTTTTGGCATATGTTGAAACTAAAATGTACTTTACATGTACATGTTTGATTGTACCTTAATGCACACAGTATAGAGTACAGCTGCCATATTGAAAAATAGACCTCAATGCCAAGTGCATGCTGTTTTTTTTAGGGGGGGGGGGGGGCTGATCAGTACTTCTAAATTGAAGAATAATTTTTGTCCCATCTCGTGTTTCTTTGAAAAGGCTAGTTCTGATAACATGTTCAATGCAATATGACAATGGTCCATAATTACTGCAGATTTTGACGGGCTACAGGTCTGTGCAAAGGTGCGTATACCGAGCAAGATCGCCGGCCGTATCCCAACCTGTAACCGATCTTGCCTGTTAAATATTCATGAAAAGTAGATTCCAATCTGCAGTTTAATAGCATTGTTCCTGAGCAACAGGCCTGGCATGATTTGGTTCAAGGTCATCGTGATGCCCTGTGTAATGCTGATTTTACTCTTAATGGAAAGAAAATATCATTTACGGGGAAAAAATAAATATTTAGCCCATAGTAATTACAAAGACACAAAAACCTATTTGTAAGTAGTCTTTTTATAGAAATTCTCATTTATTTTTTCATCATGGCCAAATATCAATACTAATTCAAACATTGGAAGCCATAATGCACAAATGCATTCACAATCATTAAATTCATTGAAATGACACAAATCTTATTGAACAAAAAAAAATTTCAGTTCAACATTGAGAAAAGGTTATAAACGTTTCAGTATTGTTTCAGTTTATCATTTTCCATTCTTAAAAACAGATCAAGGTTATACCCTGAAAACAAAACAAAATGTTAATGCACATTTGTCCATAAGAGGTCATTTCTTAATTTCAGTGAATCAAATTTGCAGTGACAAAGGAAAACTGGATCAGTCAAGGAATGTTTTTAAAGTATTATTTATGTTCTTTGAATATCATTCTACGCACCATCATTCACATACTGATAACAGTGAATTCCCGCCACAACACACCCACATTATTTGTCACAAGTTTTGTCATTCAATGAACATATATATATGCCCTGGATTTTTCTTGCCTTTTCTTCTTCATCAAAATAAATGAATGTCTTGAAATTCTGTGCATTAATAACATGTAATTGGCAATGTCAGCATTTTACTAGAAAGCACCATCTATTTAAGCCTTTGGAATTAATCAGAAGCAAAACTTGGCAATATGCCAAGCAGTTACAACATTCAACATGTGGTATTTATGCATATATGCTACACTGTCAGTGCAATGCTGAATGCCTGGTCAGCTCAGAATACAGTGACCTGTCAGACTTTACTGCAAGGTCATTTGAGTTTTAATTTTATACTTTGAATTTTCTCTTCAGAATTAACTAAAATTATGAGATCACAGCAAAGGCCATATACCATGAAAATGCGCCTTCCATTGTCAGTGAGAGGCAGAAAGTTTGAAATACAATTTGATGAACATCTTTAAACCTACACTTACGTTACAATTGGCTCAAAAAAATCAAAGTTTTGTTATTATTCCTCCTTCTGTCTCAGAACGCCATTTGAAACTGCAGTGTCTTCCTTTACCGTCTTCTTGCTTGACACCATATAGGTGTTATAAAAATACTGTCCAAACAGAACAAAATAACTGAAGTACATTGCAAAACTCCAGTAAATGTTAGTATAGTATACGGGACAGTCCGGCGCTGCTTCAATGTAGGTAACAATGTAAAAGTTAACCCAGAGTCCGACAACCATTTGAACAAGTTGCAATGAAGTGATTATGATGTTAATGTAACTTGGAATCTTCAGTAGTCGTGAAGCCTTCAGTGCGTAGTATGTATACATGACTGTATGCACAGAATAATTTAGTGCCACAAAATATCTTCCGTGGGGCAATCCATCAGTATAGGAGTAGAAAACATAGATCATAACAGTGATATGATGGTACCAGTGCAGAAAGATCAACTTCTGCTTACGGAGGACTATGAACGCCGTGTCTCCAAGCTCAACCACTTTGCTGAAAACAAAAACCCAAGACCATAAGCCTGAGGGTCCTTGGAGGTAGCTCTTATCACACATGGTTTTGCGCAGCCCATAGTTGGTGTAGGTGTAGACGAACTCTGTTAAGCTCCGTACTGCTCCCATAAAACTGAAGATTGCAAGTGATGCGGACCACAGTGTCAATGCTAAACGCAGGTCCAGTTTCTGTCGATGATGCATGGCCTTCCTGCCAGCAAATACCAGCACCAAATAAATGGCTGAATAAATGAATGAATCCGTCCAATTCTCCAGTAACCATTTCTGAGCCGTAGGGCAATCAAAATTTCTCTCGGTTTCAGTGGGAAACCAATGAATGTCAATATTCCCCTTAGGAAACATTTTCCTTCTTGGATGAGGAGTGGACACGCGCACACGTTGGCTTAATTTGTCCTAGCAGGTGCTGATCGATCCACAAGCTGACTTAGTGTACAGTGAAGTGTTGTAGCAGGCTTAGCATTTGTATGTGACCAAGCCCAGTTTCCACTGCAACTTTATATGTTATTGGGTGTCTATTGACCTCTAAACCCTAAGATGTCATGTACAGTGTAGCAGTCTCACACTTGTAGTCATGGAAGTCACATGTAAATAGAGTGTGCTCAGACAGGCCTGCCTTTTGTTATGTAAATTGGATGGTGTGATCTTTGGGTGTGCACAACTTTCATCCTTCCATTGGTTGTGGATCAGTGACCTAGATGCAAGGAGTCCTGTTTGTCACAGAAAAACTCCTTAGGTCACTGGTCATTGTATCACTGCATGCAGTGCGATAACAGAGGAATGAAAAACTACACAGTAGGTGTGCATTCTTCACAAGATATTTTCTGTTCATGTAAGTCACCCACAAATATCCCCAGTCATACAGTATATTCACAGTTGTTGGGTAGAGTACCTGTGGTATATTTTATTCAAAGATCTGTTTCAAGAAAGGTCATGTGTGAATGAAAAGGGCATGTGTGTTACAATGCATGTACAGTGTATCGACTTCCATATCATTTCTGAATGCAATTAGCATAATTTATGGTGGGTTACGAATGACATGGTGATGGGCTAGCTGTGCAGCAAGCTGTGCTGAAAATATTTGAATGTCAAACATCAAATGGTGACTTTAGCCCTGTGATAATGAGTGGCGACGATTTAAAAACAAATGAACAGAATAAACAAAATACTACAAATAATAATTTTGATACATGCATGACATAAACCTTTCACAAATATAATTTTTCTTAAATATTATGTTTGTCAAATTTTGCCACTGAAAGGGCACCTTTCCATCAACATGTTAAATATTATTCAACAATGATTGCCATACCAAATCTGTTCGATTACTTAACCTTTATGAGTCTTTTAGTATCAGCAATGTGATTCGTCATGCATGACTGATAAAGAAATCATAGCTTGCTTGAAGCTCTGTCTGTCTGTCTACATATCTGTACAGACACTAAGTTGACCCTGCCAGATTCTGTGAATGACATCTCAAAACATGAATGAATATGTTGACATCATTCCAAGATAAGTCTTTTGTTTAGGGTTGAACCATTTTATGTTAGGGGTGGGGGATAGGGGCTGTTGTTAGTAATAGTAGTACCGATACATTGTTGCCAACCTGGTAATCATCAGACCTGTTGAACCAACAATTTTCAATGAACTTGGATTTTTCTTGTTGTTTATTTATTTTTATGAATTAATCAATTTATTAATGTATTGTTCTATATTTAATATTTGTAATAAGACAACTTGAACATGAAATGACCTTGAAGTATGGAAACAGGACTTTTGTTCAGTAAACTCTTATTTGTATTTGATTGACAAATTTCCTACATATGAGCAAAAATACATCCAGTAAACTAGTAAACATTCAAAAAAATTACGGGTGGTTTAGAAAAAGTATTGAAAAAAAGACCCAAGTTATGAGCAGAGCCATACTTGCCTGAGGGCGCTGTTTAAGACTGTCCACTTTTGTTTTCAACATGTAATCTTTTCAAAAAAATTCTGTACTTTATATACAGCAATGTTGTGCCACAATCTTTCACATTAAATGATTTAATATTTAAATCAGTTATTGTGATGAAACAATTGCAGATCAATTTGGGTAAAACATTTCTGTGACAAGTTCCATGAGACACTTTTTATTCACATCATCAAGGGAGATCACCATAAACCAACATTATGTGATGGCAGTGGACAAAGGTTGTATTTGTCAAGGTTTGCACTGTGGAGAAGCTCAATGACCACAACCAGTAGTTTGTCAACTACATGCTGGAACTGCTTCCTGATGTTGTTCAACAGTGTCTGGATAATGTGTTTGCAGCTTTGCAGAGAAATCATAATTAACTGATAAAATTCCATGAAAACATGGTAATCAGCACATTGCTGTTCATTTCAACAGGATTGCTTATGATGAGTTGTCCAATGCAGTGAGAGAAAGATACTGTGCAGGTGAAGAAATCTACAAGTCGTACATCGATGTCTTGGCAACATACTTTGAAAAGAAACTTGAGGTCAGTGTCTCATTCAGTAAGCCTCAAACATATTTACGGAGTATCTGAATTCAGAAGTTTTTTTAATGAGATATTCATTTTTGAATCAAGGCAGTCATTCAGGAGCCCCTCACATACTATAGGTACACATCTATTTGTCAACCACTTTTGGCTTTCCCTCAATAGATTTATGTCATGTCTTTGCAGTTAGTGATAAGAACGTTGTTTCAAAATAAAATAACCAATTTTTGCATGCAGGAAAGTTTGTCATATCTGTACATTTTCAAAAGTAATATCATGAACAGAGTGTCTAATTTTGCAATTTTTGTGTACTGTGAATTATTTCTTGTACTTTAACATTTAAATAGGCCTTGCAATTTTGAAATGCCTATTTTTCTATGGTTCAACATGTTTGAACTTTAATATGTAACGTGAATTGCATGTAACTATCAATGTGAGTTGTACAATCATCTGTTGGTTTACTCCTTCAGGAATTAGGATCTGACCACAGAACCAAGATTCCTAGTAGAATTATTGATGAACTACCATGGTTACTTCAAAAGTATGGTGACCATGAAAGGTTACAGAAGTGTCTGCTGCACTTAGGAGTATTTCTGGCTCTCTTTGAGTGAGTATATCTTATCACATCACGCAAGACTGAGAACAGTCTTTTGATTGGCTTATCAGAATTATCTTTATTCACACATTTGAATATTCCAGACTAATTTTTGTATCAAATAAGTATGCATGAATGTCAGCCTGAATGTAAGATCTCCCATTCTTCAAATATCAGTATAGGAGAACTTACTTAAGCATCAAAATAATATTGTAAAATGCATGAAAATACAGTGTATGTACACTTAGCTGTGATATTGCAGTGGTGCTAGTGGCGTCCATCGAACATGTTTGGGTCAAGGGTCACCACTATAGTCCCGCTGCGAGCCAACTCATAGGCTGTTTTGGTAGTTTACTACGACACCGATCGGTGTCGCTGATTTAGCTCACAAAATAATGAAATATATTAGTCCTTGAATAAATAAACTTGAACCATAGTTATTAATGACTATCTACCACCCATTCTCTACACCTGGTTTCTACCTGGACAATAAGAAAATGTATTTTCAACTGTTTTTCCGTGAGCCATTGACGCATTGACGATTTCTGCTCGAATTTGAACTTTTGACCTCAAATGTATTCAGCGCATTTTACCCACGAGTGTAGGCAAACGTCGCAGAAACCGTAGATGGCTCACGAGAAAGTGGTTGAAAATACATGTTTTTGTCGTTGAGGTAGTTAGCAGGGGTAGAGAATGAGTCTTAGATAGTCAATGATAAAGATGATACAAGTTTATTTATTCAAAGACTTATATGTTTCATTATTTTGCGAGGTAAATGAGCGACACCAATCGGTATTGTAGTAAACTACCAAAAAAGCCTATGGTTTGGCTCGAACGGTACCGTGGCGGTGACCCTTGACCCGAGCGCGTTCGATAGACTCCACTAGTACCACTGCGATATAACAGCTCATCTATTTGCTTCGTAAGAAAATAGCACTGAAAATTGTTCTTTTTAGTCCCCACGGACATCGTCCGAGGGGACTTATAGGTTTGGTCATGTCCGTGCGTGCGTGCGTGCGTCCGTCCGTCCGTGCGTCCGTCCGTCCGTTCACGCAGATATCTCAGAGACGCCTGCAGCGATTTCATTCAAACTTGGTACAAGGATTACATCATATGTCATACAGATGCACGTCGATTTGTTTCCTGATACGATCCAATATGGCTGCCGTGCGGCCATTTTGTTACGATTTTTTCATGTACAGAGCCATAACTCAGGCATATCTCAACTGATTTTATTCAAAGTTGGTACAAGGACATTGACCTATGTCATACATATACACGTAAATTTGTTTTGTGATACGATCCAATATGGCCGCCAGGCGGCCATTTTATTATGATTTTTTCATGTACAGAGCCATTACTCAGGCATGTTTCAACAGATTTTATTCAAAGTTGGTACAAGGACATTGATCAATGTCATAGCCATGCACATCAATTTGTTTTGTGATACAATCCAATATGGCCGCTATGCGGCCATTTTGTTACGATTTTTTAATGTACAGAGCCATAACTCAGGCATATCTCAACCGATTTTATTCAAAGTTGGTACAAGGACATTGACCTATGTCATACACATGCACATTGATTTGTTTTGTAATACGATCCAATATGGCCGCCGTGTGGCCATTTTATTACGTTTTTTCATGTCCAGAACCATAACTCAGACATGTATCAAGCGATTTTATTCAAAGTTTGTAAAAGGAGATTGACCAATGTCATACATATGCACGTTAATTTGTTTTGTGATACGATTCAATATGGCTGCTGTGCGGCCATTTTGTTATGATTTTTTCATGTACAAAGCCATAACTCAGGCATATCTCAACCGATTTTAATCAAAGTTGGTACAAGGACATTGACCTAAGTCATACATATGCACATTGATTTGTTTTGTGATACGATCCAATATGGCCACCATGTGGCCATTTTATTACCATTTTTTCATGTCCTGAACTACAACTCAGACATGTATCAGCGAATTTATTCAAAAGTATTTTTATCACAGACCTAATGAAGAGGACTCTATCCTCTCTGTTGGGCCTGTAATCAAAGTACCTATTAACAAGTGGGGACTGTGTCATCAACGATGACTTGTTGCTATTGCTTCAAAGTGTTGGTTTCTAGCAATGTTCACATCTAGTTTTGTCAGCGTTTGACAAACCAATAGCATTGCACAGGGCTCGAAATAATACCTGTCTGCCTGTCCCGGACAAGTGAAATTTGGCCTGGGACAAGTAGTTATGAAAAGTACTTGTCCAAGAGGACAGGTAGGTTTTTTCAGCCTGCAACCAGTATTTCAACCTATTGACTGCAGCAAATATTCATAAGTTTAAATTTATATACCTTTTACAATTTTGAAAATCATTATTTGGATATTTACCTGTCAGAAAAAAGTAAACGAAAGTTCGATAATATCTAATCACTGTTTAAAGGAGGCAGACATGTTGATTTATCTAAGGTCACATCTCAAATCTCTTAGATTGGGAGATTCTCAGAGCTATCTCGACACCGAGGGCACTGTTACACTGGTTTGCATATGATACAGGCATGAGTTTGTTGAATTGAATTGAAACTAGTATAGGGTAGTTTCTTAGAATAAATTATGCCGTTTTGGACAGGTACTTTTTATTTTGTCCAGTGGTTAAAAAAAAGTATTTCGAGCCCTGTTGCAATTTTGAAAATATCTTGGCGTACTGAATTAATTACTCATAGAATCTGCTCATCCAGAACTTTGAAATTTGGTTTTTCAGAAATTTCTGCAAAGTACTTTCTCATTTAGATTCACCTTCAAGATGATGATTCGGTAGACACAAGCATGGCCTTTGGAGGAGCCATGTTACAGGGTATTTGAGGGGAGGATGGTCTTCAAAAAAAATCTTCACTCATGATGACATATCCACTTGTATGTGCTATGAGAGATTTTATTGTGTCCGTGGGGACTTATAAGTTTGGTCATGTCCGTGCGTGCATCTGTGCGTCCGTCCGTCCGTCCGTTCACACAGATATCTCAGAGATGCCTGAAGTGATTTCATTCAAACTTGGTACAAGGATACTTCATATAACATATATATGCACGTTGATTTGTTTTGTGATACGATCCAATATGGCCGCTTGACGGCCATTTTGTTACAATTTTTTCATGTACAGAGCCATAACTCAGGCACATCTCAACCGATTTTATTAAAAGTTTGTACAAGGACATTGACCTATGTCATGCATATCCACATTGATTTGTTTTGTGATACAATCCAATATGGCCGCATGGCGGCCATTTTGTTACGATTTTTTCATGTACGGAGCCATAACTCAGGCACATCTCAACTGATTTTATTCAAAGTTGGTACAAGGACATTGACCTATATCATACATATGCACTTCAATTTGTTTCACGATATAATCCAATATGGCTGCATGGCGGCCATTTTGTTACAATTTTTTCATGTACGGAGCCATAACTCAGGCACGTCTCAACTGATTTTATTAAAAGTTTTCTCAAGGACATTGACCCATGTCATGCATATGCACGTCAATTTGTTTCACGATGTGATCCAATGTGGTCGCATGGCGGCCATTTCATTACAATTTTTCATGTCCTTAGCCAAACTCAGGCACGTCTCCACCAATTTTATTAAAAGTTTGCACAAGGACATTGACCTATGTCATGTTATGCACGTCAATTTGTTTCACGATGTGATCCAATATGGCTGCATGGCGGCCATTTTGTTACGATTTTTTCATGTCCTTAGCCATAACTCAGGCAGGTCTAAACAAATTTCATTCAAAGTTGGTACAAGGACATTGACCTATATCATACATATGCACGTCAATTTGTTTCACGATATGATCCAATATGGCCGCATGGCGGCCATTTTGTTACAATTTTTTCATGTCCTTAGCCATAACTCAGGCAGGTCTAAACAAATTGTACTGCATCAAACTTTAGCGGTGATAATCTGTCAGTGTTAGGATAGGATGCAAAAATGTTTAGCAGCATCCTGTTGATTAAGTACTAATTGATTCATTTTAATGACCTTTTGTAATTAGTATGGCGGCTTACATTGGTTTCATGTTTTCACCACCATGGAACTCATTTTTGACCATTAAGCCCCATCTGTATCGCAGTATTTTTCATCACAGACCTAATTAATGAAGAGGACTTTTCCTCTCAGAGGACTTGTAATTAAAGTACAAGTGGGGACTGTGTCATTGTCAATGACTTGTTTACATTGGTGCATGTGATAAAATATATGAATTTCACAATCACAATATTCGTCCATTAAAAGGTAGGGACTTTATAACATTTCTTCAAGGTAGAATGCGCCTCAGGGACATATTTAGACACAACTACCACTTGTAGGGGCTCATTTATAAGCTTTTGGAATAAGGAAGGTTTTCACTGTCTTCGTTTTGTGAAAATTATGAATTTAATTTTTCCCCGTAGAGTTAATACAAGGGTGGCAACCATTTTGATTTTGAGATATCTGTAAATGTCAGGTAAATTTTTTTCTCCAGTACCAACATTTTCATGGTTGAATCCAGATTTTTTGTTAAAGTGAATGTTGAAAGTTTTGTCAAGGAAAACTTAAGCAAAAGTTGAGGTCTTTCAGTTGCTAGGCGAATGCTACCTTTAACATAATGAATCCTGTTATTTTGAAACATTATTCTAAAATTTAATTTTCTGTTATTTCACAGAGACAAGAACAAATATGACTTATTCAATTACTGGAACTCAATGTCACTTGCCGGACATGAAATATTATCTTTGTACACGAAATCATTGGATAAACAAGTGGCACATCTTTACTTGAAGCAGTTGGAAATCTTCAATATTGAGGATATGGAGCCTCCAGCCAAACAGGTTAGTCATTGCACCTCCAAGTTTGATATTTTTTTTACTCTGTAATACCCTGTTTTGCTTTCTAAGCCACAGGAAGAATACATCTATCGGTGGTGACCAAATCTTCTGAGTGTGTACTTGTAGTTTGTGGTCGTATGGACCAATTAATAACACCACACCACAGCAAATCCAGTCAGTCAATAGTCCAGTTCATCATCAGACCCACATTCTATCCCCATAGCAATTAATACTCCATCAGTGTTCACTGGTCCACTGCACAAGTTGAATAACAAATTCACTTTCTTGCAAAAAAGAATTGGTGGTCCTGGACTGAAGGTCACAAGAGGTGCTCATGCATCCATGGGTCACATCATTTTGTTTTTACTAAATTGGTATAAAAGTGACAGAGGGAAAGCCCTTAACTGTAATATATATTTTTAGTCCCTACGGACACCGTCCGGGGGGGACTATAGGTTTGGTCATGTCTGTGCGTGCGTGTGTGCGTCCGTGCGTGCGTGCGTCCGTCCGTTCACGCAGATATCTCAGAGATGCCCAGGTCAATTTAATAGTACCCTACCTCATACAGATGCACGTCGATTTGTTTCATAATGCGATCAAATTTGGCCGTGTTAGAGGACTTTTTAGTTTACACCTCCATAGACTCCCATGTATAAGGCCAAGAAAAATAAAAATTTAGTTTCTCATGGTATTCATATTACAAAAAGGATGCAGTGACACAGTTTTTAGTCCCACAAGTAAAGTCCACGGGGCTTATAGATTGGGACATGTCCGTTCGTTCGTCCATCCGTGAGTCCATATGTTCAAGCAGATATCTCAGACACTTTGACAAAATGTCATGTGACCTTGGTGACCTTTGACCTCAAATATACATATTTGTTCATAACTCAGTAACCACAAGTGCCAAACCTTTTATATGGTATGATGGGACACCTTATGACGCCACATATTGTACCTCATTAATAATGTGCATATCTAATTTTGAGCGAGCCAATAGAGCTAGAGGTCTGATTTTTGGTATATAGGGATAACTTAGCAATACAATTTTTTTGACAAAATGCCATGTGACCTCAATGACCTTTGACCTCAAATATACATATTTGTCCATAACTCAGTAACCACAAGTGCTACACCCTTCATATTTGGTATGATGGGACACCTTATGACGCCACATATTGTACCTCATTAATTATGCACATATCTAATTCTGAGCAAGCCAATAGAGCTGGATGTCTGATTTTTGGTATATAGGGATAACTATAGGATAGAAATTTTTTGACAAAATGTCATGTGACCTCGATAACCTTTCACCTAAAATATACGTTTATGTCAATAAATAAGTAACCACAAGTGCTATGTCCTTTATTAGTCCCAACGGACACCGTCCGGGGGGACTTATAGGTTTGGTCATGTCCTGGGTGCGTGCGTGCGTGCGTCAGTGCGTGCATGCGTGCGTGCGTCTGTCCGTCCGTTCACGCAGATATCTCAGAGATACCTGGAGCGATTTCATTCAAACTTGGTACAAGGATTACTTCATATGTCATACAGATGCACGTTGATTTGTTTTGTGATACGATCCAATATGGCTGCCAGGCGGCCATTTTATTACGATTTTTTCATGTACAGAGCCATAACTCAAGCATATCTCAACCGATTTTATTCAAACTTGGTACAAGGACATTGACCTATGTCATACATATGCACGTCAATTTGTTTTGTGATACAATCCAATATGGCCGCCAGGCGGCCATTTTATTACGATTTTTTCATGTACAGAGCCATTAACTCAGGCATGTTTCAACAGATTTTATTCAAAGTTTGTACAAGGACATTGACCAATGTCATAGCTATGCACATCAATTTGTTTTGTGATACGATCCAATATGGCCGCTGTGCCGCCATTTTGTTACGATTTTTTCATGTACAGAGCCATAACTCAGGCATATCTCAACTGATTTTATTCAAACTTGGTACAAGGACATTGACCTATGTCATGCACATGCACATTGATTTGTTTTGTGATACGATCCAATATGGCCGCTGTGTGGCCATTTTATTACGTTTTTTCATGTCCAGAACCATAACTCAGACATGTATCAAGCGAATTTATTCAAAGTTGGTACAAGGAGATTGACCAATGTCATACATATGCACTTTAATTTGTTTTGTGATATGATCCAATATGGCTGCTGTGCGGCCATTTTGTTATGATTTTTTCATGTACAAAGCCATAACTCAGGCATATCTCAACCGATTTTAATCAAAGTTGGTACATGTACAAGGACATTGACCTATGTCATACATATGCACATTGATTTGTTTTGTGATACGATCCAATATGGCCGCCGTGTGTCCATTTTATTACGATTTTTTCATGTCCTGAACTACAACTCAGACATGTATCAAGCGAATTTATTCAAAAGTATTTTTATCACAGACCTAATGAAGAGGACTCTATCCTGTCTGAGGACCTGTAATCAAAGTACCCATTAACAAGTGGGGACTGTGTCATCAACGATGACAATATATTTTCTAAAGTATAACGCTGTGAACTATATTTTATCTGTACTTCCCACACAATGACAAGATATCATGCCAGACTGAACAGTGATGGTACAACAAACAGCAAGGCAAACAATCCAACTCTGCTTCTTCTTCAATGAAAACCATTTAAGTTACTACAAACCTTCAAGGCATTAAAGCGTCATGTTCACTTTCTGAGAGAAGTATAATTTTGCTATACTGTTATTTGACAGCTATTACCAGTTGCTAGCAAGATTGGTGATTTCCTGAGTGAAGCTGGACACCTCAAACAGGTTGAATCCATTCTTCTCAGGAGCAGGAGAATGTTTGTAAGTTTTGTTCTCTCATCAGCAGAGAATATCTCCATAATAATGTTCTTATTTTCTAGTAACATAGAGTACTGTCACAGCTATCATGTTCCTAAATGTTCTCTGGTACAATTTTATTTTTCTTTGTCTTAAAATGATGTGCTTCCATTAGAAAGAATGTTGTTGTTCAGTGGATTATCAGTTGTGCTTGTGTATTTACATTTTGCAAAATGGCAAGTTCAACAAAGCAGTTATAACTTAATGTATGCATGTAAATAAATTTCTCCTTATCATATTTTGCTTTACATTTAGTAATAGCTGTATTTTTATGAGGACTATTGCTGTTTGATAACACAAATGCATTTTCATGTTCTCCTCAAAATACATTGAAATACAAATTATTAACCATACCAAGATAATGCACTGTTGACAATTTGCAATGTTATTGTTGACAAATAAAGTCTAGTCCATGGTAGAAATCCTTCATGATTTGACAATAACACTGGTCATTACACACATGCAAGCAGTGTTGACAAAATTTGACCCTCGACATTTAAACATGATTATGCAAGTTGGACAAGAAACTGCATTGTACAAACAGAATAAAAATACCCAGGTGTCCATGGGGACTGAAAATTCATCAAAAGTTGTAGATAGTGGAGCTTTATGCAACAGTACACCATAAACTTCACTCTGATTTGAAAAGAAAAACAAAGACAGCAATAACTCTGTAATTCTCTTCTCACTTAAACAAACAAATCCCTGAGACTAGAAATATGCCTTCAATGTATATATATATCCCTTTGATACTTTATCAGGTTTTATTTTAACCCCTTGACTACCTATGGCGCCGGATATTTCCGGCGCCATATTGAATTACCATATACCTTGAGTGCCGGAAATATCCGGCACAGTTAAATAGGCGTATTTGCTTCGTTTTTGTCGCTAAAAATCCCGTAATTTCGGCGTCTGCACGCAGTGCAACTAAGATTGATGTATTCCGATCTGGCCTGAATGAGATTGCGCCCCCCTACGTCCGAGTATGGCCACAATCCGGAAGCAAATGTCATGACCCATGGCCTCGACCCTGAAAGGTCAGGCTGATCACTGAAGCGTGGCGCAGCTCAGTGGCGCTGATTGTTTACAGTTTTCAGAAGTACGGACGATCGCGAAGATTTTTAAGAGTTTTTTTTTTATGAAATGAAATGTTTATTTATTGAAAACAAATGATTTATATGTAAATATGTTCTATTAACAGCAATATTCGTGAATGAAACTAGAGGAAATACAATTTTTTACTATAACCCAGTGAAATTTTATAGCAGCGATATTTTCAATATGACTGGTCACATGACTGGTCATGTGTTTGGTCATGTGATATGTTGTTCCCTAAAATGTATTTTGAAATATTGTGAATTATTTTTTGATAAATCATAACCATTTTAGATGCATGTTTATGCAAGGAAGACTTAAAGCAGGTGTTTACAAATATAAAATGTGTGATTTTCAAATACAGAATCATGTCAGATGCTGATGTTTATGGTTCACTTACTCTGCCTTTTGTGAGAAAAATCTTAAATAGGTACATCTATAAATTAAGTAAAGGTTATTTATTTTTACATATATGTAAAGACAATTCCATGAAAATTGCAACTGCATTCAAATTTGCATCATTTTATGGATTCAAAACAAGTGCTGATGCTTCAAATATTCATATTCTTTGACAACTCTGGTCACATGACGTGTCATGTGATCAGTCACGTGACCTGGAAATACAAAATTTATGTATGAAAAAGTGGGAAATTTCATGCTGATTCAGAAAATATATGGTTTATTGGTACTTTCTTAATTTTTACTCTAAGCAGTGTTCATGCAATGACCCACCCAAGATTTTATCAATATTTACATAAGGGGCCTGTTATATAGGAATACATTGGCCTTGGTAGTCAAGGGGTTAATCCACCACTGTCAAACACACCTGCCGTTTGTATTTCATCATGAGACAAAATGACAGTAAATTACATTACTCCCTCCATGTTCAGTGTAAAGGTCCAACTTTTCCATTGAAAACAATGGGATTTGGATCAAACCATGGCAGTGAGAGGGTAAAAATTCAATAGAAAATCAACACTTTCAAAGTTTGATGTACATGACACACATCAAACAAGAGGTGACACAACTGATATTATGGAATAAGTTCCTGTAATATTTACACAGAAAAAATTACGTTCACTTTTGGCAAATTTCACTTTAACTTAGTCCTGGCTGTTTTCTCCCAAAGATATTTCCAAAATTATTTCATATTCAAGATCACAATGACTGAATTATATTCAGGGTAATTTTGATATTTCAAACATACACTTCCCATTAGCACTGGAAGGATGACCCACCACATCCAATGGAACATGACAGAAATAGATTTATTCCAGCTTCAAAAAGTATTTCCAACTTAATTCAACCAGAAGGTTATGACCAACCATGTAAATGCTTTGCAGGAAAGAGGTGTAAAAGGAATCAATAGGGTTTTTCATATACTGAGTTACAAGACATCACCATCAAACCACAGGTCATGCATTTTAGTACCAATTTTTTTGAAGCCCTTATTTCAAAATGATTATTTTCCTTTGCCATCAAAACAGGACTGCGTTTTCAGTAAAGATGACATCAGTACTGACAAGACAGTTGCAGAGAAATACTGTGACATAATGAACAAACTGGCATGTACGTATGTAGATACGGAAAAATTTGAAAAGGCTGAACCATTGCACAAAGAAGTGTTAGAAATCAAACAAGACAAGTAAGTAAAGGTGTTTATTAGTCCGCATTCAACAAACTCTTGGAGGACCCACTGATTGGGCTGTGTCCATCTATTTATTAGGCACCACTTCTCAAACATGCCTCGACTGATTTCATTCAAACGTGATGCTCTCCATACCATTCATGTGCTTGCGTCAAATTATTTTGTGAAGATAAAACTTGGCTGCCTGGCAGCTATATGTATCATATGTTTGTATATCTGGAACCATCACACATGGATTCCTACCTGATTTTTCACAAATACATTGTACGCAAATATACATTCATACATACAGACAGACACACATACATACAGAAACACACATACCAAGGTATCTGGGATATCATGATTATCAACATTATTGTCTAGCAGCCACATAATTTTCTATATCCCCAGATATTTCAAAGAACCCTCATCTGATTTTGTTAAAATTAATACCACAGCATAGCATCACGATACATACATGATGCAAATGACATGATACAATCCAGTATGGTTGCAGTATGGATGCAGCAGCTGAACTGCACAAAATTTATAACTGTTAGTGAAAAAAGATGCCGAAAGGATTGTTCCTGTTTGCTCATTGCTGTCACTTCAGACAGTTGGCAAATCCCGGATTTTATCTGATACTGATCTATAAAGCACCTAGGATCCTTCATGAATTTAAACACTCGCTTTTCCTTTCCCTTTTGGGGGATTTGGCAACTGGATGCTGAATGTTGTGAGTTTGAACCCGATTGAAAACTAGCCATATTTACTCCCTTTCACATTGTAGCATTTGATTTTCTTCCACAATGTGATGCAGGTTAGCAGAGTCCAAGTCCTACATTGCTACATCAGTGCATGGTCTTGGTGTGCTTTATTTGAAGCAAAGAAGATACCAAGAGGTAATCTTAGTTTTGTTTTACAGCATTCATAGGAATATAGTCACTGTCTTTAAAAATCAAGTTGTTTTTGCCAATTTTACTTTAGAAACAAGCTTTATTCATCAGAACCTCAAATTGAGGTACAATAACATTGCTTCAGCCCAGTCTGGAAACAAAAGACAGTAGTGATGTTTGTATTTTTAAAAATAATTTCTGATATCTATCTTCCTTTAGGACACTCAAATTTTTATGATACTGAGCTGTTTCCCAGTAGTCTGCTGTTCAAACTCATATTGAAGCCTGCAAAGTATTACATTTAAGTTTTCAATGTCCTTGTTTTGAAAATCAAAATTTGATATGTCCATATAGAGTCAACAAGGCTATAGCTGCCATTTTGAATTTCTAATGCTGCTAAAAAACTTTTTCAATTGTTTCTCGATAAACCAAAGTCCCTCTGTACATAAAGTGTCAGCAACCGACTGCAACCTGCTAAGGTTGATTTTAACTTCCTAATATGTACTTCAACGCGCAATTTTATTCATGAATATGAAAAAGGAGAGTTGAAAGAAAATTTCCTCTTGGAAATTTACAAGCTGCAGTACTCATAAAACTATTTTGTTTTAGGCATGTAGTACCTTAAATGTGTGCTTAAAGGAGGTAACTGTAGCCCTCACAAACTACAAACCGTAGCACCAATTACCCCCTTGTATTTACATGTGATATTCACATTAAGCATGCATCAATCGCCAGAATTATTTCATCATCCCACAGTACAATAAATTACCCACAATACTGTTTGATTTGTACCAACGACATTAGTTTTCTTATAACTTTTTCAGTTCTGCATAAAAGCAATAATGTAAAGTCTCAAGATAATTGATTAATTATATTTATTAAAAGTACGTTGAAATATTGTAGTATAAATTTCAAAGAAACCATCAAATAACCATAAAAGTCACATTCTGCAGGTACTACAAATGTCACAGTTTTGGGAAGCAAGTTATGACCAACTGAAGGGGTCTTTCTCTGAAAAAAGTTAGCATGTAAATTTCTTTTGGCTTTTGTATTCGGAAAAAAATCAAATCCTTTTGTTTCATAAAACAGGTGCAACTAGTCTCCCTACTTTCCATCACTTTATACTGTATGGCTGACGACACAATCATTGGAAATTTTACAAAAATGCTATCTCCTCTCTCAATCAAGCACAATTTTCTCAATCCTTTAAAATGGGAATTGAGAAGAAAGGTATCCTTAAAAGTGCGTTTCAGAATTTTTACAACTAGTCCAGGAATTTGTCTACACATAGGAGACATGGTAGACTTCACAGGGGAATGTACGTTGGTACAAATCATGATGCATTATGGGAAATATCTAGTACTGTGCATCCCATCAACTTAGAATCACAATATTACAAGGACAACAGTAAAGGATTCTCTACATCAAACATAGATAATTGCTGTTGTGTGTTTAATGAAGGTTACTGCAGATGAAGTAAATTGGTAACCAGCTTTCCAATTTGCCAACGTTCGTCTTTGGTCATACTTTGCACAAGTTTGAATGAATTTCAGTTACGCTGGTAGAGTGAATAGTGAGTGATATGTTTGAAATGGTCATTACCCCAACTGAACAGGCTGAAGAATACTTCACAAAGGCTCTGGAATTACATCGAGCTGAACTACCAGAAAACCACGCATTGATAGCAGACACTCTGAACAACATTGCATCTGTATACATTGACATTAATGACAGCAGTCAAAATGAGAAAGCAAAGGATGTTATGGAGGAAGCCATGAAGGTAGGCAGGCTTGAGTAATTCCATGTTTTTAGCTGTCTATGATCGTCTGTTAATTTGTTATGAATTCTTCCTCTTTCTCATCCCATCACCTCTTCTGTCATGGACATGACAATGACAAACATATCATGGGCTAGATCAATATGTAAAGAAGTAATACTACCGGTAGTGTAGTGTTCCAAACAAGTAGAGATTATCAGGAAATAGCACAATTAAAAATACATCAGAACTTTGATTGAGATCAGTGTTGTAGAAATTGCCTTCATCAGATTAAAAACTCTGTTATGTTGTAGGTTAGTCCATTTCACATTTCTGTGGATCCTGCAAAAGCTCATTTTATCACTGTGGCAAAGAAGAGGTCCAGGTCCAGCAAAGCAGGCCAAAGTCTTGTGAAATGTGTTTGTTTGTTTGTTAATCTTCCCATTCATTCAGTCAATTACTTTTATTATACATTTCACATTTGTCTTGATACCCAGATATATGAGATATGCTATTTTGGAAATTTGCCAACTGAGGTAGCTGGAGCTGTGAATAACCTTGCCATATGTTACAGAAGACTTGGTGAATATGAAAAAGCAGAACCAATGTATAAGAGGTAAGGACTCAATGTGGAATTTACCTTTTCTTCTGTCAAGCCTTTCAAAAACAGTGTGGATCAGACCTTTTGCCATTTTTTGTGTAGTTGGACAGGTGTACATTGGATAGGGGTATAGGGATTATCTATGATTTTTAAGCTTCTTTTACGAATGTTTTGTTTCTCAGTAGTTTTGCAAAAAAGGTCGGAGGTGACTTTATTGTTAAAGTCAGATATAATTTAAATGCAGCTGCAGCTATGTATTACATCCACCATATATTTAACTATGACATATGTATTGGCATATTTCATGTTGCATGTGAAAATATGAAACCTATATTTTTGCTAGCTGATATGCAAATTAGCAAATCAAAAGTAATTCGCCTTTGTTATTTACATACCGTACAGGTAATCTCTTGTTACACCAATTAAACACAAATAACTTTCAAAGGATACTTTTGATACCATTCATTGTAATATTTACTTACAAAGTGATCAAAATCATAAAATATTGGATTAATACCGTACATGACAATCTGGTAATTTTTATGTGGATGTATGTAAATGAGATTATTGATATGCATATATAACAAAACATGATTTTCCAGGAAAACTTTTTGCTTTTTGTGAACTGATTGCTGTTTTCAATGTTTTGCCGGTTCTGGTGTAGTTTCACTCGCTTTGCTCGAGAAAGATACTGCTGTACGATATGCTGCGTCACTTGTTAACTTCAGTATCCCTCAAAATACTGCGCCAGTCGTGGAAGTCTGTCATGTTAATTTTACTCGTCAGTTTCATGAATGTTTTGATAAAACTTCTCTTTGTCACACACCCGTCTGATGAATCGAAATATACCAGTATATCTTCTGAGGTGGTATCACCAGAAACAGTACCAAAATATTTAGTACAAATTTTTACCACAAGGTCTAATGCGCTATTCTGAAATGATGAAAGAAATGTTTTCCTCTATTCTCAGAGCATACGATATGACCATAAACGCTGTTGGAGAGAGACACCCAGATGTGGCTGAAAAATTAACAAACTGGGGTGTATTTGAGATGCAGAAACAAAATTATGATCTTGCTTTGGAAAAGTACCACCAAGCTTTGGAAATATACAAGGTAATAATTTGTACCGGGTATATTCAAAGCAAATCTGCAGAGCATTTTAATGATCAAAGCAAATCCACTGAGCATTTTACAGGTATACAGTCACCTGTAATCTACATATGCCCATATATGGTCAAAGGGGCATTCCCTGGTATTCAAAATGCCCATGTGAGGGCGCTGTTTTTAAAAAGCGGCCACCCGCTTAAAATCTGTGATTGGTTAGATTTTCTCTTTCCGTGGTAACTGTGGCAAAATTGGAACAGGTGACAGTATACCTTTATGGACCACTATATGACAGTTTGTTTTCAGTGCAATTCATCTGAGAAGTTTGACCACACCAATAGAATTGAAACCTAAAAATCAGTGAACAGGGAATGCTGTCTTACTCTTGAATACTCTGTTGTATTGTTATCAATACTAGTATATCTGATTTATCAAACATAAGGATCTATGATATCTGTTACTCCTGTTTTCCAAACTTCTAAGCTGTCGTGAGAATGGCTAGTTTGATCGTTAATTTTCCATTCATAATTTGAAATACCATAAAACACGAAAACTTGAACAGGCACCACCAGTAGCCACAATATCAGTTAATATCCGGTACAGTAGATATAGATATTGACATGTAATATTAGTAAAACAATTTATGCAGTATTACAATACATATATTCTCATGTCATAACTCAATTTATACCTAATGATAATTGTCAACAATTGCATGTTTACAGGAAACACTGGATGCAGACCATATCAGCATACTGTTTCTGTTGGAGAACATCACCTTTGCCTTTGTTTACCAGGGAAAATTTAAAGAAGCCCATCCATACTTCAAAGAAGCCAGTAAGTACCCCTTAGTTAATCTAAGTTGTTTCTGATTGTTCTTGCCACTTTTTTAGTTCAAATCAATGTGGCCACACAATGATAGGCATTGGTATTCTGTGTGTGCATAGCATTTTTCATATGGATTCATAAAACTTACTGTTTGTTTGGCAAGACTGAAGCACACTGGACGCTGACTGATCAAATTTACAAGTCAACATAATTCTTGGGGGTCTAATTGCTGCACAAAGCTATTGGAGGGCCCCAATGTAATCTATATTGTGATCATAAGAGTAGGCCTGGTATTCTCAGCTGTGCCTAAATTTCAAGTCTTGAGTGTTATGTTTAGTTAGAATGTGCCTCTGGGACAGATATACAGATCTCAAATTGTTACAATGTTTTTAGCTACTGTAGACTACTGTCTATAGAAACTATTGGGATGGGTATCCATCTGTCGTCAGTCTGTATTTATGTATGTATGTATGTATGTATGTATGTCCATTTGTGAGGATGTCCGTCCACTCAAATATCTTGAGAACCACAGTACTTACAGATTTGATTGTTGTGTAGATGCAAAATATGATTATGAGAAACTTGTTTTTTGATATTCTTGAAAATATGCAAATTAGCTCCAAAAAAAAAGGCGTCTATGGTAAAAAATCTTCTTCTTCATAACTGTTTGTCAGACAGCTTTGATATTTGGTATACAGGTCCCCAGGGATGACCTATTAGATTTGTTCACATTGTGATGAAATATGCAAATTTGTATTTTTAAGGAATTGTTTGTCATTTTCGGTCAAAAAGTTATTTGATCAAAACTGCTTGTCTTACAGGTTTGATATTTGGTATACAGGTTTGTAGTGATGAACTGAAGTTGATATATCAAAATTATGATGAAATCTGCAATTTTGTAATTTTGGGGCAATTTTTGCCATTTTTGATCAAAAAATTTGTCTCTCAAAAACTGCTCATCTGATAGCTTTGATATTTGGTACACAGGTTTGTAGTGGCTATCTTATTTACAATGCATCAAAATAATGATGAAATCTGCAATTTTGTATTTTCAAGCAATTTTTGCCATTTTTATAGGCATAGATGGCAGTTTTCTATGCTGGCTATTGATAAATGTCTGTGTTTATAGGGGGCTCTGTAAGTATAAGCCATACTGAAACAGTTCTTCTGCCATAAGAATACACTGTATTGCCAAAGGACTTCTGCTCTCACTATATCAGGTATTATGCTATGTATGTCCTCTGTACCATCTATTGTAGCTTCAGGGACATTGGCCCTATGTTTTCATGTACCACTCATGGTATTTCATTTTGTAGCTCATGGAATGAAAAGTTTCTACCAGCTTAGTTTTTTTGAACGTTGAAAATCTAATTTTTCCTTATACAGTTAACACAGGGATGGTGGCCGTTTTCAACATGATGTGTGTTAAATGTCTGGGTATAATTTAACCACTAATTTTGTTCTTGATTGTTAAAGACAATGGTTTAAACTTTCCTTAAGGAAAGTTTGTCCAAAGTGTAAGTCTTTTAATTTTGAGGGGAGAACCAACGTCAATGAACTGACTGACCAATGATGACAGAAAAGCACCACACCATTTTGTTTGATATGCCCCAGAACTGACACCAACATCTGTGCCAGAAAAGTCTTACTTGTATTATTTTTGTAATTTTCTTTTTAAGGTGAAAAACTGTTTGCCCAAGGTAGACTTGATGCGTCTCCTAAACAACTGAACTATGCCATGATGGATTACTACCTCCGTAATGACGAGGTAGAGGCCTACGAATTTGTGCAGCGGATAGTAACAGCTCCCTGGGCCAATGAGAATGTATTTGCAGCGTTGGATTATTTTGACAAACAGCTACCGGAAAATGAGAGACCTAATAGGCCGTATGAACACACAGTGGATTATGCACTGACCAGGTACATTGTAGTCAATTGTATGATATGCAAAACCATTATACTGGAACTATGTCATGTTTTAATAAATTTTGATATTGATGTGGCATATAATTTTCCCTAGGAAGCTTTCAGATGAGGATTTTTATATTTAGATTCATGGGCTTTCACATCAAATGATACTCAGCAAAAGTTTGAAATATATGTAAAAGTATACATCCAAGGATCCTCAAAGTGAATTTAGGGAATAAATTGACTATTCTTTAAATATTTTGGTGATTTTGGCAAAATTACCAGCAGGGTTTATCAATCAGATATTCGGTGTACACCATAGTTAATGTGTCGTTGCTCGATTACTATTTCAAAAAGATGTATGGTTGAGAAAACTTGTCAGATTCCATCAGATTCCATTATCATTATGTTGAATTTGCAATAGTTTAGCTCATTAACTGTGAAAATCCAGAGGTCACTTGTGCTACGTGTATAATTACATTGGCATGAGGAGATATATAATGTTCACTTGTAGCGCCTCTGTTTTATAACTCTCTACATGTGAATTAAGTGTTGCCAAGAAATCAAACTTGCACTGGGAATTTATCAATCCGTTATCAATCTAAAACTTTTATTTGACTAGACTTTGAACACACGTTTTTTTCAGATTCCCAAAAAGCAACATGTTACTTCTCAGAAAGACAGAAGAGTATGCCAAGAGCGGCAATGCTGAGATGCTCTGCCAGATTCTCCTCAATGGTGAATTTGAAGCACCAAAATACACGGCAGCGTATCAGTCATTTGTGGAGAATGACCACAGACAGGAAGGATTGGATGTCCTCAAACAGGGAAAAGAAAAATTTCCTGAAGATGTTGTAAGTGTTCATTCATTTAAGCATTCCCAGTATGAAGAAACACACCCTAGTGACTGACCTTGTAGAATTTTCCGTAAATAAAACAAGACGTACCACCTATATCTACATTTTGCGATGGTTAACCCTTTGAGTGCTACAGTCAGTTTTTGTCGCCTATATCAAAATATACGCTGGTCAACTTTTTTCTAAATTTTGCTAAAATTTTGACAAAAATCTGAAGCTAATAAAATATGATGTTCACTTGGTCCAAAATTGTCAAAAAAATTACAGAAAATTTCAGGAAATTGGTAAAATGTTACACCATATAATTTTGGTGGGAAAAATTAGTGCTCACAGGGTTAAAATATAAAATCAGCTCTCATTGTTTATCATGGTTTTCCATAAGTCTTGTTAATTGGTAAAATATCATAGCTTGCACACTATTAAAATTGAAATGAAATCAAATTTATATTTGAATGGCTAAATTACATATCAGCTGTTAGAATACTTCATTCACATATCACCTGTGAGAATTCTCCATTTGCACATCAACTGTGAGAATACCTCATTTGCATATCACCTGTGAGAATACTTTATTTGAATATCACCCATGAGAATACTTTATTTCAATATCACCTGTGAGAATACTTTATTTGAATATCACCTGTGAGAATACTTTATTTGAATATCACCTGTGAGAATACTTTATTTGAATGTCACCTGTGAGAATACTTTATTTGAATATCACCTGTGAGAATACTTTATTTGAATATACTTTATTTGAATATCACCTGTGAGAATACTTTATTTGAATATCACCTGTGAGAATACTTTATTTGAATATCACATGTAAGAATACTTTATTTGAATATCACCTGTGAGAATACTTTATTTGAATATCACCTGTGAGAATACTTTATTTGAATATCACCTGTGAGAATACTTTATTTGAATATCACCTGTGAGAATACTTTATTTGAATATCACCTGTGAGAATACTTTATTTGAATATCACATGTAAGAATACTTTATTTGAATATCGACTGTTAAAATACCTTGATATCACCCAGCTATGAGACAATGTGATTGATAACTTTGTTAGAAAAACATAATTTTTCTCCCTTTTTTTCCTGTTTATAGGAAATAACTTACAACATTGGCATGTGGTATGCTTTTTACAAAGACTATGACAAAGCTATAGATATATTCCAGAATCTTCTGGAGATCGACCCAAATGATGCGGAGACAGTGTTCTCTCTGGGCAAAGTCCTGCTGCTTAGTGGTCAGAAGGAAAAGGCCAAGGCACAGCTGGAGAAAGTTCTGGAAATGGCTAAGGAGAGCAATGATGCAGACAAGATGGAACAGGTGAGTTAGATTTGAAGTACGCAGTTACACTCTGCACAGCCATTGTGCCTAGTGATGATAGCTTTGCCTATACTTGCCAAGCTCAAGGGCATATTCATATAGAATTGCAATCTAGCAAGGTGTCCAGAATTCATATGGAATTGAGAGGGTAACTTATAGCCAAGTGCCAGAGTAGAATTCGTATGGAGTATGTGCATGTAAGTATTGGATAATGTTCAAATACTGTACCTTACATTGTGCAGTGTACTTGTTGTAGACTTAATATTTAACATGAACTTCTAACTAACTGTGTACTATGATTGCAGGCTTCACACATTTTGGAACAAATTGAATTGGATCATCTGAATGCATGGGGATCACAGCAAATCCCGGAAAATGGTGACACCCAGTTACCAACTGATGCAGCAGATGTCGTTGATGGAGATGGAGAAAAGTCTCAATTGAGTTACGACGGTGGTAGAGACAGCAGATTATCAATTGAAGAAGTTGACACTGTTAATATCGGAGATTTCCAAAATGAGGATCTGTCACTGAAAGATGAAGAAATTAAGGAAGATGCAAAGGACAACTAACAAGATGAAGAAGAGACAGAAGATCAAGAGAAGAAAGATAGTGAGGAGAAAACTGATGAAGTGGAAGAGAAACAACCTTAAGAGTGAGGATTGGAAAATTGGAATCATGAACAGTTTTACAGAGAGTTTACTCAGTTAGTGAAGGAAAAACAGCAAAAAATCGGATAGATAAAAGTAGGACAAATATATATCATGCATAGCACAATTTAAAACAAGAGATTTTCAGACATTCAATACTTGAAGAATTCATATCTTTAGCAAGTTTTAAAGTGTATCATAGAAAATTTACTAACAAAAGAAGAGATCATTTTATTGTACAAATATGTACATATTAAGCACTTTCCTTACCCTTGGTTCATTGTTTTAAGCCCTGTTCTTGTCAATATGTACAGTATACATTTTAAACATCAACTTTTTGAAACACCAATGTATGTAGAATTTCATTTACATAAACTGTGTACAGTTTTAACATTTTTGTTAGAATCACTCATTTGCTAAGAGTGAAAGTGGTGAGGAATGAGAAATATACAATGAAAATTGAGCAAAACAGAAAAATGATGATGAATTATGATTGAAAAGTAAATTAGAGTTTCATATTTTGACATCATTGATTAGACTGTCAACAGACCTTGCATCATTTTTGCCACTGCAGCAACGCTGGACACGGCTGAGTCAATGACCGATGTCTAGCATAAGCCTATTGCACTTGCAGTCATGCCTTCAGCATTGCCAACTCATGCCTTTGGCACTACACTTGTTACCACCACCGCTGTTTAGAGACAATACCAATATTATAAGACAAAAGGCAGAAGGGACTGTCGACAGTTTAATCATTGATAGTAGATAATTCACTTCTGAGGAAATTTTAGAAGGGTTGTAGCAGCTGAAAAAGTGGCTTAATACATATTTTCATTCATTTTAATTCATAGACAAATAATTTACATCATAAACATCAAAAGAGAATGAATTTATGCAAACTGTGATGTAAAGAGTTGAAGGCGCAAGGTTTCTAAGAAACAAGTAAATTTAAATTTTGTTGAGTTCATATAACTAAAATCAGTAATTTTGGCTTAGCCAGATATTTATTTGTCAAATTCTTATTAACTGTGACATAAAATGTACGGTGAATAGATAGCAAGTTGACCAGGAAAGTTTTGACAAAAATCAGATATTATGCTGACAGTACTATAACGTTTTGCACATTCCTTTTGCAAGTGTCTTGTCAATCATATATCCCAAATTCACTTTGTAAAGCATATCAGTCATTTCTTTTCAAACTGGAATTTTCCATTAAAGAAGATTATCTTCCATTGATTTTGAAAAAAGAATTATCACTTACAGAAATGTGTCTGACAACTCTGAAAATTGCCAAAATATGATTGAAAGTGTACAATATTTGAAAGAATTATTTCGGATTTATTCTGACAAACACAGAGTAAATTGTGTGCCAGCCAAACTCTGACTAAATGTTTGATAACATCAATGCGTAAACCCTTTCACTACAGTGGTTTGGCAAAACCTATTGTTGTCAACCAAGATTGTGGGCCAAATTGATGTGCCAAATTACAGTGACAAATCCCTACAAAGCTTAACAGAAGTAATCACACATCCAAAAAATCAACTTTTAGGCTAAGAGATATTTAATTATGTTTACAAAACTCATCATGTATATTTTAAAAAATCAACTTTTAGGCTAAGAGATATTTAATTAAGTATGTGTACAAACTCATCATGTATATCTTAAAAATCAATTTTTAGTTTCAGAGATATTTAATTAAGTATGATTACAAAACTAATTATGTATATTTGTACAAGTTTGTTGTATATCATTTGTATTATGTATTCCTTACATTTAAAGACATACGTCATATGCTGCAGTCATTTTAAAAATCATTGTACAAATTCATCTATGTGGCTGTTACATTTCTCAAACTGCTGCATTTCTTGGAACGTACCTATGCATAGTATTTCTCAAGATAAGTACTCCTATCAAGTTTTTATATAATTGTACAAATTCAAATATGTGGATGTAACATTTCTTTATGTATATTATCATTTAATATCGATGTGTATGAACTTCATTGCTTTAAAAATAATTCAATTTTATTTCCTCAATTTACAAATTAAGATAATTTTGAACAATAAATGTAAAGTTTAGTATGCTACAATTTGTGTCATTGTATCTTCTTTGGGAGACAAGAGCGTATTGAAACCCATAGACTATATAGAATAACCCAGTTGTATGAAATGGGTTAATCCATTCATACAGATGGGGTGGACAGCATGACGGAAATGTAGAAACTTTCCTCAGTGATAGTGTTATGTTCTCAAATGTTATGGTATCAGATGGTTTTGAATAGATAGTCTTCATAAATGATGCTGTACCCAAAAAAGTTGCATTCAAGCCATCATAAAATTGCTGTATTTTGTTTTCAAATCTGTTCAGTTACAGCTTCTGTTTTACAAATTCTTTATCCTTTATGTTGTAAAACTTCAAAGGAATATTGGGGTACTTAAAAAGTGCCGAGACTTCTCATCTGCTTCGTACACACAATGCCAATGCTGGATCCTTGTTCACAAACAGTCATCTTTTCAATTCAGCTTGCTTATGATATTTCAAATCTGTAATGAAAATATCAACAATCAGAAAATATTAACAATCAGTGAGAACTTATTTTTTGAATAATAATTAGAATCAAGAACCAAGGCATGCATGCTGTCTATTAAACACCTATTACGTGGTCGTGAGGGCTATAGCACTCGTTTATTACCCCAAGTGTGTTACCAGAAACACATCACTATTCCCTGAGGCCGAGGGCTATGGCGGTGAGTTTCTGGTAACGCACGTTATGTTTATAACATGCCACATGTTTTAATATTATGCACCGCAACAATCCATTGTGACAAGCTTTGCAATTTCTCCACAGCGGTAACATTATTACCAATTTCTTAAAAAATATCCAAAGCATACCAAGCAACATCCTTGGTTGCACTTGTATATTTGTCATTGATGAGCTGTTCAAGTTATTATGCTGTTGGAATGCAAAATCTTTCTGTTTTATGGAGAGGCTCGTCGCTCATCACATTCTAGTCACTTGCCAGTGTTCGTATGGTCACTGCTTTGTCTTCATCATCGCCCGTCAGTTCTAACGCTCTGTTCATGTGCTGTTTAGCCATGTCAATCTTGCCTTTCAGAACAAGCAAACGTCCCATGCATTCATGAAGGTGTACGTTGTCAGGGTGGATTTTCAGGGCGTTTTCCAGCAGTTCTGTCGCTGCGTCTGTCTCTCCAAATGAGGCATAGGTCATTGCTAGATTCAGAAGCGTCACCTATTGTCAGACATTGATATGACAATGTGTCGAATCAAGATTGCTGAAAAGTGCAGTACAGTAAAACATCGCTTTCCCTCTCACAGTTTCTTCAAGCACAGAAATTCTATCGTAGACCAGGAAGAATTCTTTAATTGCTCCTCACAATTGATTAAATTTCAGCCAATTAAAAATAATTTGTTTTTAAATTGTGGAAAATATATATTTCTGCATTGCAGCTTTTATGGCAAATTTGTTGTTTATAGTTTTACAGGTTTTTTTGTGAGCAAGTGGAAATGCTTAACATCTGTTCTGTCAACACTGTCTGTATATGCAATGCCTCTTTTATCGTGGACAGTGTAAAAATCTTGACTCCATGTCGACAACAATGTGACTAGTGGGAGATTAGCTGGTTCATTAAAAAATTTAAAAATTTTGCTGTCCGTCTCTGTTGCTTTGCCAAACCCAAAATCCAGTCTTAAAGGTTTGTCTTTTTTCTGATAATGTATAATATTCAACCAATAGATAGAGGGAACTGTGTCAGGGTGATGGAAGGACAGTCAGTGAAAAAAGCGTTCATCACAACGTATAGTCTGGCAGAGACCCTGCGATTCGCGTTCTTTCCTGTTGGAACACGCGCGCCCTTCAGAGACGCGACGCGAATCCCAGGGTCTGGACGTTCTTGCAAGCGACCGGTCGGATTTCTGCCTGATCCGGGTACTTTATAGAACTTCACAAATCCGTTAATCAAAACAAAAAATGACAAGTACCATAGCCAAATAAAATTAAAGATGAAAAATAAAAACATACCGCGTATATAGGTCTACCAGCTACAAGTATATATTCTCTCCGCCCAGTTAGATAGGTGTTTCTTTTGACGTCAGTACCCTTATGAATATTCATATACTTGCAAAAACGGACAGTCGCTGTGTCTGGCAGCGCGTGCTCACAGCTGCACAGCGTAGCCTTCGAATGCAGGCCCATCGTGGGCGCGCAAAAAACAAGGCACAGCGACTGTGGAGAGTCTACACAACGTACTGTACAAGATAACATCACCAAAAACTCACATAGTCATAGGGAAACATTTCCTTTGCTGTAAGCAATATGATCGCAGCCGGTGTCTTCAAACTTCTGTTCAAGAACTCGGCGTAGGGTTCATTGTAGTGCCTGCATTCATATTTTGCTGTTCTGTGTCTTCACCAGTTGCTAAGCAGCCCCTGAGCACGTTGTTAACTTTCTTAAGATAACCCAGAATTGTATCTCATCATGGTAGTGCTGTTAACATGTCCATCATTGTCACAAGAAGTAGTGTCCGGTCCAAATAACAATATTTAAATCGAAAACCACGTCCAACATATGCTCTGATAACAACAAGTAGTCTAGGACCGCTCCTTGGTTACGGTATAAGCTACATAAGCCAAATATCTTTCTTTCATGGATTTGACTTTGTTGTGCGCATCGGTACTTTGCTGTCTGTTCGGTGCTGTTTTGTGTGTATGTTTGTAACAATTGACCAATTATTAACGAATTTTGACCTCATCATTGGATTCTGGATTGATAAGATTGTGATTATTATTCCATCCGATGAGAGTCCTAGACCAAAGATGAAAATCTGTTCGATTTCACATGAAGACATAAACATGAATTAATTTCATGTAACCAATAGCAACAACACATCACCCTTTAACAACATAAAAGGTAAAAAATTAGAGCATAATCACAGGCGCCCGTGGGTTGGGTAGTCTGCAAAATCGATCGATTTTGTGCAACCTAAATTTAGGTTGCAGTGGCGGCAGATCGAGCACGGAATCGATAGATCGAGCAGAAAATCTATCGATCTTACAGACTACCCAGCTGACGAGCGCCTATGAGCATATACATTGTGTGTTCATAATGTATAACATCACTGACATTGGAAATAAGTTAAGATCGTTTGAATCAAATCTAAATCAGCAAAACACTCATATACAACTTCTGAAGATGACAGAAAAACATCATCAAATGTACACAGAGATAAAACAGACGCAATCATCACAGAAAACAAGTGAGTGTGTTGACTGCAGAGATGACATCAAGCAACTGGATAAGAAAATTAATCACCTTAACAAGTCTATCCAAGGATTACAGGAAATGATGCAACAATCTCAAACCAAGGTGGATACCATCCTACACAACCAGCAGCAACAACAGAGACATTTCCAGGACACCATTGAAGAGATGCAAAAAATGAACGACTCACTGCTCAAGGCTCAAAATGAAACAGAAGCCAGAATGAAAGTGCTGATAAAGGAAAAAGAGGAGAAGCCTCAGAACAACAAAGGGAAATATCAGGAACTATCAACCAACCCTTTCGCACCACTCATGAATACAGAGAGTGTCCATGGGAATCCGTTTGCAAGGGAAGATGAATCATCTCAAGAAGAACAATGGAAAACACCCAGGGTAAAGTTTGTAAGAAAGACTCAGACACTCATTGTTGGTGACTCTATGCTGAAGGATATCAATCCTTCCAGGGTGTACAGAAATACTCATGTGAGAACTCTTAGAGGAAGTAATATTCCTCAAATCACAAGTTACATTCAATCTGTGTCAGCTTCCAACATAAATAATATTGTCATTCATGCTGGTACAAATGATATTGATAGTGGTATTCCTGTAGAGGAATGTGTAAACAAATATTCTGAGTTGGTTCAGGTAACATTAGATAAATTCCCAAAGTCAACAGTTTTTATCTCATCAGTCATTCCAAGACAAAATAATTCATTATTCCATGCTTTAAACACACAACTGCATAAAATGTGCAATACGCATAATAATTTAGTGTTTATCGATCACAACAATATCAATGCAGCAACACATTTGCATGACAATGTTCATTTAAATGACCAGGGTACAGCTTTGTTAGTAAGGAATATTAAGGATATGCTCGCTCCAAACCTTGGTGTGAACCGAAACCTTTTCAGGAGAAGACAACATTTTCAACATCCTGTTAATCCGGTGGTACAGCAATACGGGGACACAACACAAGGTTTTCATTGGTCTAGAAATCACCCCATTTTGCCACAATATGTTGATACACCTCAAAGCCATAGGCAAATGATACCAATCAATAGATATGAGTAACTTTACATTTCAGAAAACAGCAATATACAAAGTTCACTGTCAATATCCTACTGGAACATACAGGGTTACCAAGAGAGAAAGTTTCAAGACAGTGACTTTATAAATAATATTACTCAACATGACATTATTGGTATTGGAGAAACTTGGCTCACAGAGCAATTGAAACATACTTTTCACATTCCTGGATACTATGACTATTCTGTTGTCAGAAAAAAGAAAAAACAGAGGGGTGGTCTTTCACTTTTGGTAAAAAATACTATAAAGAAGGGTGTAAAAATGGTTCATTCAGATGCGGAAGATATGGTGTGGTGCAAACTTTCAAAAGCATTTTTCAGATTACAACAGGATATATTTATTTGCTTTGTTTACAACGCACCAGAAAATTCCAAACATAAGTCTGAATCATTTTTCGAACGTTTAGAACAGTTGATCACAAAATATAGCTGTTCTGGATCTGTCATGATTTTAGGGGATTTTAACGCCAGAGTAGGATTACTGCCAGATTTTATTGACAATGATTTCTCAAATCATATACCAGTTCCACCAGGATATTCTGTTGATACACATCTTAATCGCTGCAATATGGATAAGATTGAAAATAAGTATGGTAGAAACTCATAGATTTATGTAAAACCAGCAATACAAGAATTATGAATGGCAGACTACCAGGAGATATTTGTGGAAAATTTACATGTTACCACTGGAATGGAAACAGTGTAGTAGATTATGGTCTTGCAACAACAGACATCATCGATAACTTTGAGTATTTTAAAATACACAATTTCACAATTTTTTCAGATCACTGTCAAATTTCAACTCTTCTCAAACTAACAAATTTTAATCCAAGTAGTGTTAAAGATACTGTGAATTTGTTACAAATGCCCCAAAAATGGAAATGGGATAAGTTATCTGTTTTCAATTACACGGAGAGATTAGCGTCAGATGAGCTACAAAAAGATTTTGCAGAATTTTTGAATACTAATATTGGTAATAACAAATCTGACATTAACTCAGCCACTAAGCATTTTAATGACATCTTAGATAAAGCCTGCAGTGGAATTTTCAATAGACAAAAGCAGAGAAAGAAAAATTTAAAGAGAAAGAAATCAAAATGGTTTGACAAAAATGTGATGCAGCAAAAAGGGACCTAATAGCAACAGCTAAACTATTAAATAAAGCTCCATATGACAGTCAGTTAAAAATTATCTATTATACAAAGAAAAGAAGTTTAAAAAACTTGTTAAAAATAAGAAATTGCAATTCTGGCAAAGCAACTTAGACAAACTAAACAGTCTACATGCTAACAATTCACATGATATGTGGAAATTGATCAAGTACTTAAAAATAATGATAAAGATAATAATACTGGAGATTGTGTCTCAGCAGCAACATGGATGGAATTTTACAAAAATTCTTGCTCAATTGAAAATGACAGGTATAATGATTTCCAACAGCAAATTATTGATAGTTTAACATCTGAAGAAACTAAGAATCAGGCTAATCAGCAGCTGGATAAGTCAATAACAACTAATGAAGTGTTATCAGCAATTAGAAATTTAAAAAGTAAAAAAGCAGCAGGGATTGATGGGTTTTGTATAGAGTTGTTAAAACATGGTTCCTCCTTTCTCTGTAAACCCTTAGCTAAATTATTTAATGCAGTTCTAGACACATCCAACTTTCCAGACATCTGGAATACAAGCATTATGACACACTTATTTAAAAAAGGAGATAAATATGACCCAAAAAATTATAGGGGCATTTCTGTTGGAAGTTGTGTAGGAAAAGTTTTCTCTTACATTCTAAATGAAAGGCTAAATAGTTTTTTAGATGACAATCATATTATACATAATAATCAAGCTGGATTTCGCAAAAACCATCGCACAATAGATCACATATTTACCCTGAAGACAATAATACATAAATATATTAACAATAAGCAGAACATTTATGTTTGTTTTGTTGACTTTGCTAAGGCTTTCGACTCGGTATGGAGAGTTGGTCTTTTTCATAAACTTCTCAAAAATAACATTAATGGCAAATTATACAGACTTATAAAACACATGTACACCAACACAAAAATACACATCAAAACAAATAATTTTATCTCGCCCAGCCTGAAAGTTGAAAAAGGAGTAAAACAGGGCTGTGTTTTAAGTCCTAGTCTGTTCAATTTATATGTCAATGACTTGAAAACAAATCTAGACAAAGTAGATACTCAACCACCAGTGTTGAATAATACCCCAGTTAACTCATTATTTTACGCTGATGACCTTGTCTTAATCTCTACTTCAAAAGAAGGTTTGCAGAGGGAGTTAAATACACTACACACATTTTGCTCCAATTGGAAACTTGATGTTAATTTACAGAAAACCCAAGCAATTAATTTTAGTAAATCTCCTTTGATAGATAAACACTTATTTAACTATGGTAGTACATGCATCAAATCTGTTAAGAGCTATACATACTTAGGACTGACAATTAAATCAAACGGTAGTTTTAGTGACACAATTACAAATTTGGCTGATAAAGCAGCAAAATCTTTGTATAGTTTAAAAAGGGTTTTATTGCACAACAAAAAGATAAAATTTTCCCTACATCTATTCAATGTTTTCATTAAACCTGTTTTACTGTATGGCTCAGAGATTTGGGGACAAGATTTCATGGATTACAAGAAGTGGGATAAATCAGCAATTGAAAAAACTCACCTCAAATTTTGTAAGAACATTTTACAGTGTAATAGACAAGCTTGTAATGCCGCTGTGAGGGGTGAACTAGGACAATTCCACTTCTACTTGAGATCAAACTTAATATTGTTAAACACTGGCTTCATATATCGTACAACTGCCACATTATAATCTCGCTAAAGAAGCTTTTCTGGAGCAAATGGTAAACAACACTAACAATAGATCCTGGTTTAACTGTTTAAGTGCACAATGGAATGGACTTTCTCCTTGATAAAGCTCCATCACTTAAACACCACAAAGTTATAACTGGATTAATGAAAACAAATTTAACAAACAATTATGAGGTCTTTTGGAAAAAATTGATCACTGATGAAAATAGTAAACTAAAAATGTATGCCAAAATAAAGCATAATTTTAGATTAGAACCCTACTTAACACAGTTACAAGGTGAGAAAAGAAAATTACTCACCAAACTTCGCATTAGCAATCATGATCTAGCAATTGAAAAAGGAAGACACACTGTTCCAAAAACCCCAATTACTGAAAGATACTGCAATCAGTGTAACACCAACAGTATTGAAGATGAAACACACTTTTTATTAGTCTGTCAGAAATACAAAGTCCAAAGAAAGAACTTTTTCAGTAAAATCAACTTCCCAAACGACAATACTGAAAATCAGCTTATTTCTCTACTAACAAAACAAGAGTTCTCTTTTAATGAACAACTTGCAGATTATATTTTTACTTTATACAAACAAAGAAATACCTAGTTATATTATTATTAGCTACTATTATTATACTGTAATACTTTATCTTTATTGAAGAAAATTTTAACTTATTTTTGTATCACACTTTATTGCCACAAATGTGATGTAAATCCTGTATTTACAAGCAAGCAATAAAATATTATTATATTATTACATGACGTCGGTTGGCCGCCTATTTTCAGTTAAAGTCTTTTCAGCATAGGCTCAGAGAATTTAGTTCCAAGTATTCGTTCCAGAAGTCTGGTGGCATCCTTAGTTCTTTGGCTATTGACAGTAAAATGTCAACTTTCGTCTGTTTCGATCTGGAAGGGCAGTTTCGATTCTTCCCTGACGGATTAGCACTTCACCTGTGAGCAAATTACAATTGATTCCGTTTGAAGAGACAGCCAAGTGTTGGGGTATATGTTATTGTAAAATCAAAGATGTCCCATTCCTCATATCCTCGATGTTTTTTTACCAAGTGTCGCACATTTTTTGTAAGTTTGAGAAGAACAGTGTATTTAAAACAAATCGACATATTTTAATGGGCAATTTAGCTACAGTATATTGTTACGACGAATTTTGTATGCTTGGTCGAGAGAGGTAAAATGATTTGGCTCGAGAGCGTCATGCTACGTCACCGGATACATTTCAAGATTTTATGCAGATTATGGTGGACATTTTAATGTTATTGCCGTCAGTGCTCACCTTATATACATTTACAGACATGTTCTTCTACTGCGCAGGGGAGACTGCTCAACATTTGAAAGGAACATGTCTGTCTGACCTTGGATATTGCTGCACAATTGAAACTAAGTACAGAGTTGACTGAATCAATGTAAATGTTGCAATACTGTCGATCCTATTAGTTGTGTAAAGAAGGAGAGTAAATAAAACCGCTATGTCAACGTACAACGACCACATCACCAAGTTGCAGACAGTGCCATGATGTGTACTGAATCGAACATCGCTTTGCTTCGCATCATTGTCACGTCGCATTAATGACTAGACTGCGGACTTTGTTAAACGGACTGGTTAAACGCAGCTCGACCAAGCTGGATAACTTTTGTATAGTATTACAGATGGAGTAATTTAGTTTCGATTAAATTATTTTTGTTGCAATTGAACTCCACAGTGCGCTTCAAGTCTTTATTCTTCGTGTCTGGTAATTTCTACTGTAATACTATGGGTATCACAAGTTTATCCATCGCATAGGATTGTTTGATAAAACAGTATCCCCCCTTTCCAGACTGTAACATCTCATGAGTGGTTGATAAAACGGGAAAAAACTGTTGGATGGAAACTGCTAAAATGACTGAAGTGAAAGACAACGTGTGGCATTATATGGGGTAAGATTGGATGCCCTCCTGACACCCACATATAATTTGCCACAAGAAGAAAAATTTACTAGACTTCATTCTTAACATGCCCCGTGAAAGATCAAATAACACTTCTCAAATTAGGATCAGTTGGTCCATGTTCGATTGGAACTTGAAACATGAAACAATAGCACATTAAAACATAAGCATTTAAATCCTTATCGCATTTCAGAAACTGAGACCATCAACAGTCTTCATCTATGGCATCAAATGAAACCGTGGCATCTCATTAAATTGACAACTCTTTGTTTATATTACAGCCCCGTTTTTTGTTTTTTTATTGTTTGTTTGTTTGTTTGTTTGTTTGTTTGTTTGTTTGTATTTTTGGATACAGATGCACCGGCTTACCGGCCTTGTTAGAGTAGATACGTGTTTTCATCAGAGCTGTCCTTCAATACGTTAGTAATCGCGATGTTCTCCATCACAAACAGACATTGAATGTACTCATCACCGAAACATTCCTACATGTATTGATAAAAGAAGACCAAACGGGAAGACTCCTGTGATTGGTTTGATTCTCAACATTTGTCGTCAGAGGGCGGATTTGAACAAAAGGTGAATATATTTTTGAAGTTCATAGAAAAACAACCAAATCCATTCAATACCGCATGTACTGCTGATTTTAAAAATCGTGTTATTTTATACATTGACCATACACAAAATGACTAAAAAGAACCACAATAAATTTTCTGAAAATTCGTCGGGTTTTAATTTTTCTGATTTTATTTGTTTGTTTGTTCGTTCGTGTGTTTGATTTTTGTTTTCTCAGCGAAAAAAGAGTAATCCACTGCAGCTCAAAAGTGCATCAAGATTACAATCTGCCAATTACGTAATTGTATTTGCATTGATTGTAATCATGTCATAAACTCATATTGTCAGACTTTCCGAGCTATTTCCAATCACCCTTTTCAAATATGTGTGCACCTGTATGATAATGATTTTCTATTAGCTAAATTTGAATACGTAGAATGTTTGCGCGACCATTGCCCAAAATTTGTCTATCCAACTGTTGCTTTTGAAGTGAAAGAACGTCACGCAAAGTGACTCATGACAGAACAGAACTTTGTGTCCACCTTTAGAATGTGTCGATATTATCATGGTCCGTGCATCACTGTGGTCCACGCTGTTAACTTACCCTCACACATGACATCAACGGCAATCTCTCATTGGTTAAAGACCAATATCTTTCACCAGATGTTGTTGTAGATTTCTGTAGCAGGTTGCAAGATTATTAAGTGCTCCAGCAATATCAGGATGAAACATTCCAAAATAATAAACACCATACACCTAGTATATGGTAATAGATAACAATAATGGTATTGCAGTCCGAAAGCAACGCCAGAATAAGTCGATATGTTTCCAGGTTTCACAAAAAGCGGACAACGAAGGTTCTAGGTTACATGCATATGAGAGGGGGAAAAGTCGCTCGTTGTTGAGCTTTTTCCGTGAATATTACTTGAAATGAAGTGTGTGTTTGGCTTTTTGAATCATGCTAAAATACTAGTACTGCTCAACTGTACACAACGTCAATTCTGCTTGCAGCCTGACAAGATAAACCATTCAATGATTCATTTTACTGACTGTACAAAAAAACAAACAGTTTAAAAATTCATGTGTACAATTCCCACCATACATGTCTGAACATACACTTGTTACACAAAGCGCTAGCTTTTGTGTGAAATCTTGATCGACGGTGCCTTTCCTATAGATAAGGATAACAACTTTCTCTTACATGTTGGCGATGTGCATTTGAAAGCAAGTCGGAATAGGAAAAATCAATTTTGTCTAGAAGTCTCAAACAAAATCATCTTTTTACATTCAGCAAAAGGGTAATTTTTGATACTTTTGCAGTTTTGTGTACCGTCATTTGTATTCTGTGTTTTCTAGATTTCGCAAAAACGAAAAAAAGGCGTGATTTGTGCCCTATATTCCTTTATCTGTCATCAAATATCAGCTTGTATGTCAGCAAAAGCAGTAAAACACATGGGTCTATGCGATACCATCTGTGTAATGTGACTTTAAATCGTACTTCATTATCAAAACAAAAATGTAATCATTCAGACCAATAATTCTCAAGTTGGAGAAAGATCGATAGAGTATAGTAAACACATGAACAAACCAAGCGCTGTGCACAGTCTATTTGGATGGCTATACCTGTATGGCCTGTTTCAGACACTCAACTCCCTCGTCAAAGTTCTTCACAAGCAGAAGAAGGCTATGTTATTTAGCGTGTCTCCTATTAGTCGGTCATTGTCATCAAGTTCAGATCGGTATTATCTCTAGGCATTTCTTGTAATATTCCATCGCCTGTATAATAAAAGAGTTACTTCCTTAATTTCAACGATTACTGACAAATACCAGAATTTATATCTGAAACCAGTCTATTAACTTTTCTGTTGTTCTAACCCCAAGAATGAGTATTATTGAGACAAAAACCTGATCGCACTTTCTCTGTTTCTGAAATACAAAATGCCAAACCGTTCATTAAATTTTCGTTGCAATTTGAGACTTGTATTTCTTCTATTTTTCTTGCAGTCTGCGTGACAAAATAAGATGAGTTGGAGATATCGATTAGGACATGTCTCCATGTCTTGTTGTAGCTACACGATAAGCAATACATGCAGGAACAGAACATTGTTTATCATGTGACACCGCTGATTTTATGATTCAAACACATTTCCAAAAACAACAAAATTGCCCACATGATTACGTGATGCAGGCGAGAGTTACAGAAATTTTAAATTAGTTTTGTTTTACTAATCCATCATCCAACACGCAAACGCCCAATCAAAGGATGGGGTAACTATAACTACTATCCCACGGAGCAATGAGAAGTGCCTTACTCAAGGGCACAGCGCCGTGCTGGAGTCTTAAACTCACCATCTTCTGACAGTGAATCCGTTACTCTTGACTTACCAGGTCTCGAACTCACCATCCTCTGATAGTGATACCGGCAGTCTGTACCGGTACCCTAACCACTTCCCCACGGCGCCAACCCAAAATGACGTAAGCAAGATCTTCCACCCCAAAACTGACTGTAACTCAAAACGATTGATTGAATGCTCAGAAATGCAGATGGACCATCATGTCTTACGTTAGTTAAAATGTATTAATCTCGTTGTGTCATAACTGCAAACACTAAAACGAAAGTGCTGTCTTCTTGTATATGTTTCGTATTCCTAAATAAATTATTTATAGAGGCATGAGAATCTAGGTTTATTCAAAAAATAAGTCATTTTACGAACCTCTCGAACAGCTTAAAGTCCATCCCTATGTAAAGCGCGTGAAAGTTTCAGGGAAAACCAGTCTGTTACAAAAAAATAATGATTAGTCGACATGTCACTGCAGTTTACATTGGACTTCCCCAGCCGAACATTTCGAGGGGATCTATCCGATATTTAACCGCTCTAAATATTGTTTAAAACTTTCTAATTTAGCCAAAATCTCATCGGAGTTTAAATCGGACCTTCCAAGCCAAACATTTCCAGGGGCTTTATCAGACATTCAGCCGATCTACATATCGTTCTAAACTTTCTAAATTGGCCAACGTGTAGCTCGAGTTTACATCTGACCTTCCCAACAAAACGTTTCAGGACATTTATCCAACATTTTCCCCATTAAAATATCATCCTTAAACTTTCTAAATTAGCCATCATGTTGCCGGAGTTTAAATCGAACCACGCCGTGCGAACACGTAGACTTGACTTGTAACTACTCCGAAGTTTTGACAGTGGACTTCACACTAAAACAAAGTCCAATTGGTGAACTTTCGCCAGACCTGATTGTCATCAGGTCATGTGCATTGCTTGCAGCATCCTTTCGATTGTGATATCAAAAATCATACACAAACAAAGAAAATTAACCCCTGGCGATGTTACTTTATCTTATCTTGGTGTCCTCCAGACATTACCAAACCTCCATTACGTAATCAGTGTCTGGTAGTTACGAGATTTGCAGAATGTCTCATAGATCACATCAAAAACTGCGCCCGCCCATACTTGAATATCAGTAAGTTTGATTGCATGATAGTCAGGTAAGCATTTAGGGTACTCTGACTAGAACAGAGTGTAAACAGATAGCCGATTTCATTGTAATGGTATAAAATTAAGTCATATCTGTGGGGTATTCATTTTTTGGGCAAGTATGTGTCAGACTTCTCTTAATATACATCCTGTAGGGTTCATGGGTGCTGTAACTTCCAGCAATCGGCGTGGAAAATTTTGAGGGAAATTTATGAATTTGTCTAGTGTCAATTTTAGATAAATACACTATATAGATTGTATGGGGAAGTCACCTCACATGAACCCAACAGAAATGTTTCAGGTGAGAGTCTGAATGAGGGGATTTACTGGTTCATTTGTAACTTCCCATCTGAAAACAAATAATCCCTTTTATAAGAGATTCTGACTTTTAGAATTTTGTTAGGCATTCCTCACACAATGCAAGTCGTTCTTTCAGAAGTTGTATAGTAACGAAATAAGCTGATCATTATTCCTTGTGTACAATATCAGATACATAAATTAACAGATTAAACTTACTTAGAATGTTTTACAGAAATTTCATTCGTGTGACTGGCAAGGGACTGTTCATAAATTTAACACGTCATTGCGTTGTTTGCTGTTTTTCTGGCAATCGCTGTAGTAAGCTGATGGCTTAATGTTTTTGTAAAGGAAAGAACTAAGAATCCACAATCGCTTTTAGAATATCAACAAATAAAGGCTATTCTGAATTTTATTTATGAAATCATTTGTTCAATCATCGTATCGTTTGCTGATGGTTGAATATGAAAAATTCTAAAAATATCAAAACCCAGTGTTAGAATTTTGATGCATTTCAGTTATTATTGAAGATCTAAATTATTGTCATTATTAGAGTCACATTTGAACATAATCTAGCAGGGTTATGCACAATAGCTCATTAAAGTTTGTCATCTGCGGATTTTATTTGAACTACCTCCTGTGTAATTTGAAGGTTGTGATGTCATTGACCCAAATACTATGAGTTAAAGTTACACCAGGTTGGCAGACACCCCGCTGTTGTTTCAGTCCAGCTACATGATTGCAGCATGTCCCGAGCACGATTCTTAAGCCTGATAAATCTAAGTGTATGCAATGCTGCGTATTATATTTTGTAGTCACGCCATCATTTACAAAATATGATCTTTGAATCAATGAAGTGATTGCATTTCACAAGGTTGTATCACGGTTTTTGTGGCGGGACCGTGGTTGTATTAAGGGGGACGTTCAGTTATTATGGCCGGGGGTGGGCCGGCAAATTCTTCCTGTGCATCAGTCAAAATAAGTGAACCCCTACCCATTGCCCTCCAAAATTGATGACCCCTTTTAAGATAGCAAAAAATTCATGAAACCCCTCGTATTGCTTTAGTAAGTAGTATTGCTACAGTTTCAAATGATAACACTGGCCATGAGGTGCATGAATACAATATAACATCAATGGAAGAGATTTTTCCAAGATCCCGCTCTTCTTCCAGAACTTGTATACACTGTAAACTGTGCCTCGGAAGGTTAAAAAATTCTTCAACACCTGTTGCTGTCAATTTCATGGATTACAACTTCATCATCCTCTTCCTCAGAGAAAAACTCCGAATGTGATATGTCACTGTCACTATCTGTACTAAAAGTTTCCAAATAATTTATGACCTTTCTCTGAGTTACCAAGTTTTTCACTCTCCTGAGTAAATCACAGTTAACTGCTTTGATTTTGTCTCATTTGTTCCCTTTGGTTGACTCCTTGTGATGAATTAAGTATTTGCTTTGACTGGCCAAAGTCGGTTGACTTTTCTCGGCACCAGTTGGGCCGACTTGCAGCGATTTGGAAGCTGTTATCCAATTGGTTGACGGAATCTTACCGTTATAAAGTAATTGAATAATACAAATAAACTCCTTAAGTTGCTGTGAATAGCGACAATCGACCAACCTTGAAAACAGCCGGACCAGTATGCTGGCTAATTTTGGCCATCGCGTTCACCCCACAATCTATGCGACAGTCTACTTCAAATGTGACAGTCTGCTGTTCTGTTTTGGCGTTTATATGCCAACAGGCTTCGAACAAGTCTAGTATTTGTTCAGTACTTGTACATATCGTGTACTTCTCAACAGGCTTTGAACCAAAACAGGTTGATTGAAAATGCTGTAACATTCAACCACATTTCCACCTGGTCTCACTTCCAAGGGAAATTGTGCATTTTCACATAGGTGTATTTCTCGGAGGGAAATGTTGCATTAAGAATTCCCTCATATCACCAAAAATGCCACGATATAAGGTCATGAAGGCGTCAAAAAGCCAATTTACAGGCCTAGGTACCCACCTCTCTTGTGGTAAGGAGAAGGAAAGTAAAACTGTTTGATAAAAGACATACTTCTTAATGGAATACCCTGGACAAAATACAAAAATGGCACATGAAGGATAGTGATACTCTACTAGTATATACATATATTTTATATTTATTTTGAGAGTTATAATTATACTAAAAGGTATCTTTATGTAGTTTTTCCTTATTACTAACATAAAAAACAAAGTAAACCAGATAAGTGTTGTACATCTCTTTCCTGAAAACTGGTCAGATATCGACAGTAGTGCTATGCAACAGCATAAGGGGAACCTTTTAATGTATGCCATGTTTCAGTTTAACAAAATTATAGTCTTAGTAACCCAGACTATCTGCTGGAGGCGCTGCCGCTTCCAACCGGGCGGAAGCGTCAGTGCTTCCATTAGACAGTCTGGGTCACCGAGATTATTTGATATATAGCCTGACCTAATCATTGCTTTACCTCAGCTAAATTTAGATATACATTGAAATGACTTGACGAGAATGAAATCATGCAGAAAATCATTTTTATTTACCAGAATACTGAACACTGAATCTGCTTTTTTGACGGGATGGATACTTATGACAATCAAGCGAACCCACCCACCCCCTCTGCACTGTTTGAAAAATACATGACACCCCCAAGTACAGTATTCAAATTTAAGGTGGCCCTCCCTCCGGATTTTGCCGGCCCACCCCGACCGTAAATGCAAAATATATTTCTATTGTCTTACTTGGAATACAACTGTCATATTGAAAAATAGACCTTAATGCCAAGTGCATGCTGTTTTTAGCACGTTGAAGAATATTTTGATATGTCCTGACCCGCGTTTCGCTATTGTTGATAACATGTTCAAATATAATGCAATATGACAATGGTAAATAATAAGTGCAGATTTTGACGGGCAACAGGTCTGTGCAAAGGTGCGTATATACTAAGCAAGATCCCCGGTCATATTTCAACCTGTATACGACCTTTGTCTGTTAAATATTTATGAAAAGATTTCAATCTTCAGTTAGCATTGTTACCGAGCAACCGGCCGAGCATGATTTGGTTCAAGGTCATTAAGAAGCTATGTGAAACACTAATGTTACCTTTAGTGGAAAGAAAAAACATTATTAAATCGAAAAAATTATTATTTAGCCCATGGTAAATACAAAGACATCAAAATGTATTTGTAAGTAGTCTTTTCACCGAAATACTCATTTATTTTTTAAAAACATGGAAACCATAATTTACAAATTCCATTCACAATTATTGCATTCATTGAAATAACACAAATCACACAGAAGCAAAAAAAATCATTTCAGTTGAAAATTAAGAAAATGTTCAAGTGCATGTTAGTAATGTTTCATTACTCATGTTGATGCAAATTTGTCCATAAAAAATCATTTGAAGGGTCGCAGTCATGAAAATTGCAACAACTTAGCTCGGTTATTGAACCACTCATTTTTAAGGATTGGCCCGAGCAGTTTGGACTGAGTGCCGTACGCTGTGGGTTTGAATCCGATCGGAAATGTACTGAAATCACAATTTTAGTGAAACAAATTTGCAGAAAGAAAGGAAAAGCGAATCAGTCAAGGAAAGTTTTTTTAAACTTTTCTCTATGTTCCTTGAATATACTGGCTGCTGTAGTAATCAAAGTGATATTCCAACCACAACCATATTACATATGCCCTGAATTTTTCGTAGTGTTTTTTCTCTTTACCTTTTCTCTTTGAATATCTTGAAAATCTTGGCGTGGGTAATGTCAGTGTTTGGCCAAGCAGTCACAACATTCAACATGTGATATTTACACAGTGTAATAATGAATTCCCAGTCAGCAAAGAACACTTATGATCTGTCATCTGTAGAATTTACCTCGTGCAAGGTCATTGCGGTTTGATTTAGGGGCCAAAGCCTATCGGCTGGGTCCCTATTGATTTCGTTGGGGTTTTTCTTTCTTTCATCTTTCTTCTTCTTCTTCCGTCAATTCTTTGCCAGCCTAGATCTGGAAAACCGCTGCATGTACACTTCTGGCACAGTGACCAGGGCTAATTAGAGGTAGTGCGCCTAACCCAATAATTTTTTGGTTGGTCACGTGACCTAGCAGGCATATTGGAGTCTTCCAAATGACTTCACCTGATGACCTAGGATTTTGGTCCATTTGAAATTTTAGTGTACAGCAATCATGTCTCTGTTCTTTAAAATTTGCTAATACAATGGGCAGCGGTCACATGACCTTGGCCGCTATATTGGACTTTTAAAAAGTTCAACAAAGGAAAACTATTAAAAATCTTCTTCTCCAATACAAACGCACCATTTGAACTGAAATTTCTGTCATATCCATCATAAGTGTGTGTGAGTGTGCTTTACAGATTGTAAAAAGCGTATGGATCGGTCACGTGATTTGGCTGCCATATTGCTATTTTCGTATTTTCATATTCTAAAATGTTATTCTCCGAAACAAACACACCATTCAAACTGAAATTATACTCATATCATCATTAGTGTTTGCGCTTTCCAATTGTAAAAGGCGTGTGGATTGGCAACTTAGTTTGGCGGCCATATTGTCATTTGCAAAAAAAAACAAAAACAAAACAAAATACAAAATCTTCTTCCCCATAACCAACACACCATTTTGAAGTAAAAATTTTACTCATGTCATCATTTGTGTATGTTCTTACTAGTTTGTAAAAGGAATCTGGATCGATCCCGTAGTTGGGCGGCCATATTGCCATTTATGAATGACCTACGACAAGCATGAAATAATATTGAAAAATCGGTTACATCACAACCAACAGACCATCTGTTGTCAAATGAATAAGTTCAGTACAACACTGCTCAGTTATTAAAGTAGATCATTCTGGCAACCCTGGCAACTTAGCTTGGGACCTTCCATTGTCACTGAAGAGCAGAAAGTTTGAAATGTGATTTGACGAACATCTTAGGGAGCATCCGTTTTTTACGGGGAGGAGGGTCGGTCGGTGGAAATCTGGGGGTTGAGTTTTACAAAGCCGAATTTTAGGGGGTCAAATTTTACATCAATGATTAGGGGGGTCAAATTTTGCGAAGGTTTGTATGGAGTTATGGCAAAAAATAACAGAACATTCTCACAAGCCAGGGCGTGATTTTCGATCTGCGGACCCACGCAAAAATCAAGAAATTATGAACAATATTTTTCCAATATAAAACTAGTTAAGTCTGTTATTTATAAACACTTTATTATTGATATTAATGTATTTGATTAGATATGGGAGGTTACAAGTCCATGTATGTGCAAGAAATTTGATTTTGGAATTCCACCGAAATGTTGATTCACTGTACATTGTAGGCTATGAGGAAACTATAAATAAAATTTTACAATACAAAACTAGCTAAATCTGTGCTTTTATAAATGTTTGACAATTGATATAAATGTACATGATGAGAATAGCCAATGTGAATAACAATATGGTATTAGAATTTCACCAAAGTGATTACGAAAAGGATGCTTTGAAAGTTCAAAGGTCAAATGAGAAATTATATTTCATTTAAGGCAACTTTTTTATGAATGAAAGTTGGGGAGGGTCATTCTTTTTCTTGCAAAAACATTTGAAGGGTCACTATTTTTCACCCCAGAGCCTTAGAGGGTTAATGAATCAAATCAGATAAAAAAACAACATTTTTATGGGGATCACATTTTGCAATCGATTAATTTGGGGAGGGGCTCAAATTTTAGAAATTTGCTTTGGAGGGGTCGCTTTTTGCAATTTATGTGTAATTTAATTCCACCTACCCCCTCCCCGAAAAAAACGAACGCTCCCTTAATTAACCTACACTTACGTTACATGGCTCACAATAAAACAAACTGAGAATTGTATAATGTCATTATTCCTCCTTTTGTCTCAGAACGCCATTTGAAATTGTGTCTTCCTTTACCGTCTTCTTGCTTGACACCATATAGGTGTTATAAAAATACTGTCCAAAGAGAACAAAATAACTGAAGTACATGGCAGAACTCCAGTAAATGTTAGAGTAGTATATGGGACAGTCCGGCGCTACTTCCATGTAGGTGATGATGTAGAAGTTAACCCAGAGTCCGATAACCATTTGAACAAGTTGCAATGAAGTGATTATGATGTTAATGTAACTTGGAATCTTCAGTAGTCGTGAAGCCTTCAGTGCGTAGTATGTGTACATGATTGAGTGCACAGAATAATTTATCACTATGAAATATCTTCCGTGGGGCAGACCATCAGAATAGCAGTAAAAGCCATAGATCATAACAGTGGCATGATGGTACCAGTGCAGAAAGATCAACTTCTGCTTACGGAGGACTATGAACGCCGTGTCTCCAAGCTCAACCACTTTGCTGAGAATAAAAAGCAAAGTCCATAACCCCGAGGGTCCTTGGAGGTAGCTCCTATCACACATGGTTTTGCGAAGCCCATAGTTGGTGTAGGTGTAGAGTAATTCTGTTAAGTTCCGTACTGCTCCCGTAAAACTGAAGATTGCAATTGATGCGGACCACAGTGTCAATGCTAAACGCAGGTCCAGTTTCTGTCTATGATGCATGGCTTTCCTGCCAGCAAATATCAGCACCAAATAAATGGCTGAATAAATGAATGAATGCGTCCAATTCTCCTGAAACCATTTCTGAGCCGTATAGCAATCAAAATTTCTCTCGATTTCAGTTGGAAACCAATGAATGTCAATATTTCCTTTGGGAAACATTTTCCTTCTTGGATGAGGAGTGGACACGTGCACTGGGTTGGTTTGTCGACGTCCTTTGTAGGTGCTGATCGATCCTTTATAAGCTAAGTTAGTGTGCAGAGAATTGTTGCAACTCGTAGCACGCTGGGCAATATTTAACCAAGCATGAATTAAACTGTAGCTTTATATGTCATGGGTGTCCATTGACCTTTCAACCCAAGATGTTGGGTAATAGTCCAGCACTTGCCTTGTAGCCATTGAAGTCATGTATGTAAATAGGTGTCCCCTTGTTATGTTAATGTAGGTGGCGTGATATTGGGGTGTGCACAACCTTCATCCTGCAGCATGTTCAGTGCATGTGATACGTTGTGGATCATCAGTGACCAAGCTGCAAGTACATGGTACTGCTGACATTATTCGTTCAGAAGTTATGAATATAATCAACAAATGTCGAGTATTAAACATTTTTTTTCATTATACAAGCCTTTACCTGTGTCGAATGTGTGCCTATTACTTTACCCTCACTATCTCTGTATAGTATTTCAAAGGAAACAGACTGGTCCATATCTGTTAATTGTGCCCTCTGAAATCCCCTTCATAATTTGGTCTACGATTACCAATGTAAGGGCTTATCTCCCTGACCAAAGAACTCGTATCAGCTCATAAGGTAACTACTACCTTATGAGCTGCTAAGGGAGCATTCAGTTATGGCCAGGGGTGGGCCGGCAAACTCTTTCTGTGCATCAGTCAAAATAAGTGAATCCCCTACCCATTGCACAAAAAAATTGACGATAAAACTGTTAATATTTTTTCCGATGAAAAACTTGCTATACTTGTGCATATTCAGTCTTTGGATAATTAACATAATTGTAATTGATTAGAATATGATGGATACAGGTGCATATTATGTGTACAAGAAATTTAATTTTGGAATTTCACTGTAAATGCTCATCCATTATAGTACATGGGAGTCTATGAGGAAACTATGAATAAGTTTTTGCCTATACAATTCAAGCTAAATCTGTGCATTTATAGATGTTTGATCATTCATTTTATTGTACTTGATTAGACTAGGGTGATTGAAGGTGGATGTGTGTACAAGAAATTTGATTTTTGAATTTCACCGAAATGTAAGCTTAGATTCGCTGTATATGGTAGTCTATGAGGAAACTATGAATATTTTTTTCCAATTATACAAAACTATCTAAATCTGTGTATTTATATACATTTGATAATTCATCATAAAGTACTTGATTAGACTAGGATGGTTAAAAGTTGATATGTGTGCAAGAAATTGGATATGGAATTTCACCAAAATCTTGATTCACTAAACATCGGGGTCTATAAGAAAACTATGAATAATTTTTTTACAATGCTAAACTAACTTAATCTGTACTGTTATAGGTGTTTGATAATTGATACAAATGTACATGATAGGGTATTTGAAAGTTCAGAAGTGGATAACAATTATAATATTGGAATTTCACTTAAAAGTATAGTTTTTCTTTTCATGGTACTAGTAACTGTTAAATATTTTCCCTGACAAAATACGAAAGTTTCAGTCGGGTTCAAACTCACAACGTACGGTTCCCAGTCACCCAGTGGAGAAGCCAAAACCGCTCGGCCAAATCCCAATCTCAAAAATAGATTGGTTCAATAACCGAGCTAAGTTGTTACAATTTTTCTGACTGCAACCCCTCCACACGCTATAGAGTTCATGAAGCACTCTGCCGCTCGTATGTTCACTATCACACATCGCACACAAAATTTATCGAAGAGAAGCAATGAATACATCGCTTGAACTTGCTCTATCTCTAATATATAAGTAATAGGAATTGTCCATTGCCCTTAGTGGGCTCATTTTACAATAAGACAAGCCTCAGAGTTGCCAAGGCAAGATGTTAGTGTGACAGACAATAATATTTTTGTTCAGATTTACTGTTGAATGACTTCAGAGAATGAAATCATGCAGTGAATCACTTTATCTCCCATCCCCAGAATCTTTTTGAACACTGAAACTGCTTTTTTACGGGACAGATACTTAAGTAGCCCCCTCCCTTTGTGCTGTTTGAAAAATACATGACCCCCCCCCCCTCCTCTTTGCAGTTTCCAAATTTAAGGTGATCCCTCCTGGATTTTGCCGGGCCCCCCGGCTGTAATAAATGAACGCTCCCTAACGAGTTATTTGGTCAGGGCGATCTAACTAATGAAGGGGATTAGGGATGGCAATTAACAGATAGGCCTATGGGCTATTTTCTTTTAAGGTAATTTGCGCCTCGAAAGTGAAAGACTTAAACTTTTGGTCAAACTTTCCTCGACCATTCTCTTACCAAAGCAAGAATAAAAATCTGGGGTCACCGTGTAAACTTTGATACTAGAGAGACAAATTACTTGAAATTTCCCGATATTTGATATTCAAAATGGCCGCCATCCCTGTGTTAACTCTATGGGGAAAAATGAAAATTTTCGATTTTCGAAAAACTAAGACGGTGAAAATTTTTCTTTCATCGAGAGCTTCAAAATGTGCCCCCACAAGTGGTAGATCAGAAGAAAATTCATAAAATTTGAAAGCCCGAATTTCTGTCCCCGAGACGCGTTCTACCTTAAACACTATAGGCCTAGGCCCTGGAGAGATAGCGAGGGTAAAGAAATAGCCATACACTCGACATTGGTAAGGCTTGTATAGTGAAAAAAGGTTAAAACATGACATATATTGATCATATTCATAATTCCTAGATGATTTAAGCCTGCAATACCGTGTGCTGCAAGGGGAGCTGTACGTGCTGTATAGTTTTTAGCTCACATTTGCTGTATGTATAAGTAACCCCCAGAGAGCTTATATGGCAGGTCGAAGATGTCTGTATGTCTGTATGTCTGTATGTCTGTCTGTCTGTCTGTCTGTCTGTATGTATATATGTCTGACTGTCTATCTGTATGTATGTATGTATCTATGTATCTATGTATCTATGTATGTATGTATGTCCATCCACATCAAAAACTCCAAAACCGCAGCACCTACCATCTTAGTATTTGGTGTACAGATTCACTCAGGGATGTAGATGTGAATTTGTTCAATTAAACATGTCAGTGTCAAAAATATGCAAATGAGGAAAACTCCCAAAATATTTGCTGGATTGCTTTGAAACTTGATATTCTTGATCCTAGGATTGTCTTCTGTCGGATGTGTAACAATTTTGGTAAAATTTTTGTATTTGTGTCTTTTTTGTGTCATGGTTTTTTTGGTATTTTGGGGGTTTTTTGGTGGTTTATTTTTTCGTATTTGTGTTCTCAGAATTAACTATTCTGATTGCATTGAAACTTGGTATGCATGTACCTATAGGCATACTTAGTTGAGTGTCTTCAAATTGTGGTGAAATTTTCGTATTTGTATATTTGGGGTAATTTTCCCTTATTTTCGGTCAAAAAATCATTTTCTCTGAAATTGCTCTTCTTTTTGCTATGAAACTTGGTATGCATGTTCCCAGGAGTAAACTTAGTTAAGTATACTCACTCTGGTCTGCCACATCAAAACAAATGTGAGCCCAGCGTCATTGATGTCATTTCTAAAAGCTCCCTGAGATCTCTGGTCAGTGATGACAAAGCAATGAAAAAGTTAGGGAGCGTTCAGTTTTTACGGCCTGGGGGGCGGCAAAATCTTGTCGCCGGTGTTCAAAAAACATAGACCCCCCCCCTGCATTTTTTGTGAAAAAAAGATGACCCCCCCCTTGTCAGACGATAAAAATTGATGACCCCCCCCCCCCCTCTGTAAAATAACCAAAACCCATATGTCAAATTTACCTGCATGGTTTGGATTTGAACTCCGGTACGCCGCGCACTTTATTCGTGTAGCAGAGATGCCAGTGCATAAACTTCTCAGCCACATCCATTCAAACGTCTGTTAATTAGGATGACTGTAAGGCAATTTTAAACATAGACTTTACTGGACAGGGCCGCTGAAGGCACGCGGCCATTACCATTTTTCAGTGCGTGATCCCAGGGGTCCCTCAAAAATGTTTCTAATGTAAAGAGGGTCCGATCATGGCCATTGCATGAAGTAAACCTAATTGGAGTGGGCCGCCAAAGGCGTCTGCCCGTTAAGAGGGTCATGGGTAATACATAAAGTATATTTATTGTAAAGAGGGTCGATCATGGCCATGGCATAAAGTGAACTTTATTGTTGGTATTATGTTTTTGAAAATGTGATGACCCCCCCTTTCCTACCAGTGAAAAAGCGATGACCCCCCCCTTTGAGGATTCCAAAATTACGATGACCCCCCCCCCCTGGATTTTGCCGGCCCCCCCGGCCGTGAAAACTGAACGGTCCCTTAGATGCCGTACTGTATGTAGCTCGAGATTATGCCCAATTCAAGATTCACGACTCAAGATTCACGATCCACGTGTTGCAGTAAATTTAAGTTAGAACCAGATTCATTGTCACACAAATTTATTTTATTGATCAAATACACTGATATATCACAATTTGGACGTCAATGGCGTCTTCCATATCCATGAAGTGGTGGCCTGCGATACGTGTGTTTACGAATTCTACATGGAGGGGGGGGGCCGAGGTCATTAAGTAAGGGACAGGATAGAAATTACAGGGAGGGAGGGCAAGTGTTTTTCAAAATAACACAGTGCGGTGTTTTCAAGAAAAAAGTGACGCTGCCAAATTTTCATGCGCAACTGAAACTGGTCACTGATTTGTAGGCCTAGTGGTAAAATCGAGGCCAAAGGTCACTCTGGTAATGTGACATTTTGTCAAAAAACTTTACTCCAATACTTATCCCTGTGCACTAAAATTCAGACCTCTAGTTTTATATGTTAGCCTAGAACTAGATATGAGCATAATTTAATGAGGTACTGGATGTATGGTTCCCTGACCAATTTCTACCGCTAGCTGCGCTGCAAACGAATATAGGGTCAGGCATGGGCTTTTGTCAGCATGGATGTCATTGGTCAATAGTACGAGTGCAGTGATTGCGTTGTATTTATTTCCAACTTGGAGCGACCTTCGAGTTTAGATTTCGTATGCCCATGGAGTCATTTTACCTCCATAGTTTCCCAAAACAAGCATCCTAAGTCAACATTGAATGAAAAAAGAAAACTCATTTATCTTAGAGTCATTGCCGTACATACTAAAGGTTACATGGTCAAGAGGTCACGACTGAGAAAAGCATAGACGATTATAGTCATTTCAGCACAAAATACCATCATAGAAGAACCGAGTCGGAGACTTAAAAGTGAAGCTGTGCAAACAACATCAACGTTAGATGTTTTGTAATCTGATTTCCGAGCTTGCCACTGTACAGATGTGCTGATCATATAATCTTGTCAGGTGACTGTGTTCATTAATATGCAGTCAAAATTCTGATTGAACTTTTGCCCGTACCACGTACGCGTACCTGACCCTATTTTCGTTACTGTCGTTAGTTAGCAGCGCAGCGAGCGGTAGGAATGGGTTAGGGAACCAGACTAGAGGTACTGGATGAGTTAAAGGTCAGTGCAGTCAGTGACGACCCCAAAAGTTTGGTGTGCAATTCGGTTCCATACCAGTCATTCTTCAATAGACACTAGCCGTCTCTGACTCTTACATAGGTTAAGATAAAGCAAAAGCTTAGCTGTAGAGGTGTCGGGCAACTCAAAGGGTACAGAAAATTTTGAAAATAATACTTTCAAAATCTCCTTCTCATAATTGACAGGGCCTGTGACCTTGAAACATGGCACATAGGCACCTAGCCCTATGGTCTACAAAGAATTTTAAAGAAATTTGATTGATCAATTTTGATGTGAATGAGGTCAATTTTAAAGTTAAAATCCGAGATGGCCACAAGAGAAAGGGTCTACATATTATTAATGTGGATTGTGACACAGGGGAGGGTCACTGATTTTTGTTAATATAAATCGGGGAGAGTCACTTTTTTTCGTGCAAACACTTTTGAAGGGCCCTTTTTTGAAAAAAAACACCGGCCCTCCCTCCCTACAATTTCTGTACAGTCTCTTACTGTAGTAACCTAGGCCACTACGGGAATTCGTAAACACACGTTTCGCAGGCCAGCACTTCGGGCATATAGAAGGCCCCGTTGAAATCCTAAGGGAGCCGTCATTATTTACGACCTGGGGGGTCGGAGGAATTTCATCGGAAACTCTGAAATTTTGATTAACCCTTCTCCCCTTGTCAACCATGATGAATTTGAGTAATCCTCCCTCTCTAACTCAGAAATTTTAACTGATCCCCCTCCTCCAACTTAGACAAGTTAACACCGACACATGTATTCGTAAAACTGACATAAATACAGCAATGGTAAAGACTTTTCATATCATGGTGTACCTTGCTAGATTATTATCGGTTATCTCATGACGGTTGAAAAAGGTGAAATTGAGAAATTGATGTGTGGAATAGTGTAATCTGAGAGGCGTTTCAATTTATTTCGCACTAAAAATTGAGTAACTGCCCTTCTTCCTCTCCACATTTTGAGCAACCCCCGTAAGTTTTTCAATTTTTGAGTGACCCCCTACATTCCTCCGACCCCCAGGTCGTAAATAATTATGGCTCCCTAATGGTGATATATCAGTGTACATGATTGATAAAATAAATCTGTTTTTAGCTTAAACTGCAGCTCGTGAATCGTGAATCTTGAATCTTGAATCGTGAATCGTTGATCTTGAATTAGGCTTACCCGTTTGCCTGGATAGTTTGGTCGGACGGCAAAACCAGATCTCCGACCCAAATACCCAGGCAAAAGCTAGAGCTCGAGCTATGAAAAAGTATACAATAGATATGGACTCTTTACAAGATATTTCTCCGTTTTCTGCTCACATTAGGTTACCCACAAAAATTCCCAGTCGTACTGTATATTTATTTAAGTTTCAATAAAGGTTATATGTGAATAAGAGGGCATTTGTGTTAGGGAGCGTTAAGATTATGGTGGGGGTGGGCTGGTAAATTCTTCTTTTTCATCAGTCAAAATAAGTGAGCCCCCTTACCCATTGCTCCCAAATTTGATGATCCCCCTCTTTTAAGATGAAAACAAAATTCAAGACCCTCCCACCCCCGGTTGCTATAGAAAGTATTGATCCAATTTTGAATGATGACTTTGCCCATTATCTGTACAAAGATACAATATACCATCAGAGGAAAAGGGATTTTTTCAAAGCTGCTGCTCTTCTTCCAGGTCTCGAATACACTGTTTACTGTGACTCGGAAGGTTCAAAATGTTCTTCATCACTTGTGTTGCTGCCAATGTCATGGTATATACAACAACATCATCCTCTTCCTCGGCTGTGAGCTCTGAGTCTAATATGTCAATGTCGCTGTCACTATTACCACTGATTTACTTCTAATTTCTTACGTTGATGCCACATCATGTCTCCACTTGTTGCAATCTACCATATCATCCATACAGTCCTATAGAATTTTTATATTTAAAATGTGTGTGTGTTTTATTCTACTATTTCATTCTGTGCAATCATTTGTATGTAATTTAAATATAGTTTTCCCATTTATATTTAATTTATCGTATAATTCTCACCAGGCATTGAATAAAAACCTACATTTCCAATTCCATGATCCCTTCTTCAAGTTTGACCCCTGACGAACCCCCTCCCCCAACCTTTGCAGTTTTCAACTTAAAGGTGATCAACGGGGATTTTGCCGATCCAACCCCGGCCTTCATAACTTAACTGTCCCTTACAGTGTATGCACACTGTATCAACTTCCATTATCATTTCTATATTTAATTAACATAATTTCCAGTGGATTGTACATGACATGGCACAGTGTGCTTTGCTTCCCTGAAACTATTTGACCATCGAACATCAAATAGTGAGTATACCATGGTGACTTATTAAGTTGTATGGTGTGCGTGCTGAAGATTTACAAACAAACAAACAGACAATAAATAAATACTTAAAATGATAATAATTTGATATAGGCTGTAGTTATAGCTATATGCATGCCATAAACCTTTCACAAATATAATTTTCTTATATTTTTGTCAAATTTTGCCACTAAAAAGAGCACCTCTCCATCAACTTGTTAAATATTATTCAACGATCAATGCCGTACCAAATAGGTACAGTTAATTAGTTGATAACCTTTGTTGATCTTTAAATATCAGCAATGTTATTCGTCATGCACTACTGGTAAATAAATGACACCTTGCTGTCTGTGTAGACAGTTGATGGCCTTGCGAGATTCCGGTCCACCATGAGTGACTTCTCAAAACATGACAAGTCTTTCGTCTAGGGCTTAACCATTGATGTCGAGGGTGGTGTAAGTAAATGTATTATTGCCAACCTAACTGTCAACTGTTGAAGTGACAATTTTCAATGATCTTCGATTTATTTATCATTTATTTATTATTTAAAGGTTATTTATTAATTTATTTATTAATATGTCGTTCTACATTTAATATTAAGACAACTTGAACATGAACTGACGTGGAAATAAAACAGGACTTCTGTTTACTAAGAAATTGTTTGTATTAGATTAACAAATTTCCTACATATAGGCAAAAATCTAGCTGGACATATCTGCAGACTGGTAAATATTTGAAAACATACTTATGACCTCAGAACCAGCATTGAAAATTGACCCAAGCTGACAGACTAATACTTGCCTGAGTGAGGGCGTTGTTCAAAACTGCTCACTTTTGTTTTCAGCGTGTAACCTTTAAAAAATCCCGTACGTTATATCTAACAAAGTTGTGCCACAAATTATTTGAATCACTCATTGTGATATGACATCAAAAGTTGTCCAATAATCATATCCTTTTGGTGAAACATCAAGATGGCCAGGTGCGTGAGACACGGTAAGTGAAACCATTGTACCACTAAAAGTGAGTGATGATGGCGGACAAAGGTTGTAGTTGTCAAGGTTTGCAAAATGGAGTACCTCAGTAACCGCAACCAGTACTTTGTTAACTGCAACACCAAGTGCAACTGCTTCCGTATGTTGTTCTAGATAATACTGTGCTTGCAACTTTGTTAAGACATAATTAACTGATGAAATTTCATGAAAACAGCACATTACTGTTCATTTCAACAGGATTGCTTATGATGAGTTGTCCAATGCAGCGAGAGAAAGATACTGTGCAGATGAAGAACTCTACAAGTCATATATCGATGCCTTAATTGGCAACATACTTTGAAAAGAAACGAGGTCAGTGTCTAAGTCAGTAAACCCAAGATGTATTTATTTATTTATTTATTTACAGAGTATCTGAATTCAAATCTATCTGAAATGTTTTTAATGTAATATTCATATCGAATTAACATATTCATTTTAGGTTCCCCCCCCCCACACACACACACACACACACGCCCCAGGTACACATCTATTTATCAACCATTTTCCCCTTTTCCCTCCGTAGATGTTGTTTAGTCACATCTTTGCAGTCAGTGATAAGAATTGATAAAACATGTTTATGGCAAAGAGTTGTGTCAAGATACATTTACCAATTTTGGTCATACGTTGCACAAGATTAAATGAATTGCAGTTAGGCTTGTAGAGTGATTATAGTGATATGTTTGAAATGGTCATTATCCCTGATGAACAGGCTGAAGAATACTTTAGTAAGACTCTGGAAATTCATCGAGCTAGACTTCCTGAAAACCACTCATTCATAGCGGACTTTCTGAACAACATCGTATCGGTATACATTGACAGCAGTCAAAATGAGAAGGCAAAGGAAGTTATGGAGAAAGCCATGAAGATAGACAGACAGACTTGAGTAATTCCATGCTATCAACTATCTATGATCGTCTATTAATGTGTAATGGATTCTTCCTCTTTCTCATCCCATCACTTCTTTGGTCACCGACAGGACAAGCATATCGTAGGCTCAATTGATACGTACAGAGGCAATCCTGGTACAGTGTTCCAACAAGGTTACCGGGAAATGGTACAATTGACAGTACATCACAACCTTGATAGAGAATGCTGCAGAAATTGCTTTCACCAGACTGTGTTGTACATTTGTATATTTAACAGTTCTATAGAGGCCTGCAAAAGCCCATTATTACATTGGGAAACAAAAGGTCTACGAAATGAGTAAATTGCATCTTTCAAACGGGCCAAAATCATGTGACGTGTTGCTTGTTTGTTCGTTTGTTACGTCTCCCATTCATTTAGTAAATTTCATTACCTATTTTACATTTGTCTTGATGTCCACATGTATATGAGATTTGCTTCTTTTGAAATTTGCCACCGGCGATAGCAGGCTTCAAGTTGGTGAATATGAAAAAGCAGACTCAACATTTAAGAATTAATCAATCAATGTGGAATTTGTGCTTTGCTCTATCAAACATTTCAACAAGAAAGAATGGATCACGCCCTTTGTGATTTTCGTGTAGCTAGAGAGGTATACTTTGGAACTTTTGATATAGGGATTATCTGTGATTTTAAAGGTTATTTTCAGACATCTCTTGTTTCACACTAATGTCTTGCAAAAAGTCGAGGTGACTTTAGATTGAATTCAAAATCCACCACAAATCTGATTATTACATGTTAATTTGTGCTACGTTCTGACAGGAAAAAATTGGCAACGTTTCTGTGACAATATTTGCGTTTTGTAAACACAGGGGATTAATAGTTTGAGTCCGCTTGTGTCCACACACACACAAAATTAAGTCTTTGTTTTGGTGTTTAAGCCAGCTTAATGCGCTTCCTCGAGTTCAAAAGTGGATATGACCAAGCATACAGCATTGTAACACAATGGCTAACATGAGTTCTGACGTACTTTCATACTGCCTGTTGCTGTCAACAACTTATTTGTACTTCTGTTTCAGTGCCTTTATTGTGCGCTGGAACTGATCAGCTATCCTGTTTTAGGCCTTTTGTAGAGCTCTTTCAGTATTTTCCTTTCAGCATTCTCTGTATACTTTCGTCCGCTCAAACTGAGATCTCAACATCTATGTATATCTATCTATCTATCTATCTATCTATCTATCTATCTATCTATCTATCTATATATATATATATATATATATATATATATATATATATATATATATATATATATTGATTTTTGTCACATGCTATTCTCGTACGTACATTTAAAGACAAACTTCATAGGTTACATATTTTTTAAATAATTGTAAAAATTCGTATACGTGAATGTAAAATTCATCAAAACTGCTGCATTTCTTTAAATATACATAATATTTCTCAAGATAAATGCTCCAGTCAAGTTTCTATATAATTGTGCAAATATGCGGATGCAACATTCTCTTTCTACATATAATCGTTCAATATTTATGTATTTGAACTTCACTGCTTTAAAAATTCAATTTTGTTTCAAATCTGCAGTGTACAAGTTTACGTAATTTTGGACATAGATATAAAAGTTCAGTATGCTGCAATTAGTGCAAATGTATCATCTTAGGGAGACTAGAGCGTTTAAAACGCATTTACTGTTGAATCATAGAATAATCCTCTTGCATGAAATGGGTTGATCCATTCTCACAGATGGGGTGGACAGCATAACAGATAGGCAGAAACTTTCCTCTGATGATGTTATGTTCTCAAATGCAATACCACTATCATGACGTCGAATGGATCTTTGTCATAAATGATACTCTACTCAAAATAGTTGTATTCAAGCAATTTTACAATTATTCTACTTTTCAAATCTGTTCAGTTACAGCTGTTTTGGTACAAATTCTTTATCCTTCGTGTCTTAAAACTCCCAAGGAATAATAAAGTACTTTAAAGTGCCAAAACTGCTCTCGTCTTTACACGCATGCCATCGCTGGATTCCTGTTTACCAACACTGTCATCTTTTCAATTCAGCTTGCTTATGATATCTCGAATCTGTAATGAAAATATTAACAATTTCAGTAAGAATTTGTCTTTAAATTATCATTAAAATCAAGGCATTCACACTTTCTATTCAGACATTTTGAAACAGCTTAGTTGTGAATATCCCGAAGAAACAGCTATAACCTTATTATAACCATTTTCACCCCGAGTTTTCTTTTAAAAGTTAAACAGTATTTTTGTGCGATTCACATATCTATAGTATTCGGAAAGACAAAATTAGCTGTTATGTGAGACAGAATAGTACACCAAAGATGTTTGTCTTCAGAGTTTTAATCAATGTGTTTGCCTTGTGCGAATGTTCTAATGATTTTGGTTTTGTTTTACGTTTGTTTTTTTGTGAATACAGTCTTTCATGTATGCAATGCTGACATGCAGCAATGGATATAGGAGGACAATATTTTCACTCAGAGTTTTACGAACTCTCAAATGCAGACCCAGCAGGCAAACATGAATTGCGAATGTTAAAATTCTTTCCAAGGGAATGAATTCAGTCGACTCTACCTGTGCTGCTTTATCTTCGTCGTCACCTGTCAGTTCTAACGCTCTGTTCATGTACTGTTTAGCCATGTCAATCTTGCCTTTCAGAACAAGCAAACGTCCCATACATTCATGAAGGTGTACGTTGTCAGGGTGGATTTTCAGGGCGTTTTCCAGCAGTTCTGTCGCTGCGTCTGTCTCTCCAAAAGATGCATAGGTCATTGCCAGGTTTAGAGGTGTCACCTGTTGTTAGACATTGACATGAAAATGTGTCGAAAATTTTGTTTGGTTTATTGTTTGTATTTTAAGACATAGGAAGACTTAAGAGGACGTTGTTGAGTTCAGTTCTGTAACCCATCGCTTTCCCTAACAATGTTTTTCTTGGAGTATAGACATTATATCTCAGACGAGCTTGCTTAGGCAAGGAAGAATAATTACATATTTCTTCAAACTCGCCCCTTCTACTTCAGCCAATTTCGAATTCTTTTGAAATGGAGCATGTTTTGAGCATATTTTAACAATTTTCTTTTCTTTCGTAGGAGCATCTAGAAAATTCTCAGAATGTGTTATCAATAATGCCCGTATATAAAATGCCTCTATTGATTGTGGATAATTTGTAAAATGTAGACTCCAAGTCATCAGTAACAATGTGACTCAGGTGGGAGATTTTGCTGGTTCATAAAAAGAATTTAAAATGTTGCTTTCCGCCTGTTGCTTTGCAAAAATATCCGGGGAACAATAATCTTTCCTCTGGCCTTACAGGCTGTCTTTTTTTGAAAATGCATGATATTTATGATGATAGAATGAACTGTATCAGGATGATGGAAGGATAGTCAGTGGACAAAGCTTTCATCGCTATGTAGGACATACTGTACAAGCTAATAACATCACCGAAAACTCACCCAGTCATCGGGAAACATTTCCTTCGCTGCAAGTAATATGTTCACGGCCTCTGTCTTCAAATTTCTGTTCAAGAACTCAGCATACACCTCATTGTAGTGGCCACACTCATATTTGCCATTCTTCAGTGTAGCAATCACTTGTTTATCGTCGCCAGTTGCTAAGCAGCCCCTGAGAACGTACTTCAAGATATCTTCATCTGCAGGAAATCTGAAAGCAAGATATGTAATAATGTTATTGTTTAGGCTACTAGCTAAGACAAGCCAGAATTTTTTATCATCATTGTTTATCGTTGTTGACAATGTTCACCATTGTTACTAGAAGCAGTCTCTAATCCAATAACATATTTAAAAAGAAAGACACGTGCAAAATATGCTCTGACCATATAGAAGTATAAGTCTGGGACGGCTCCCCTTGGTTACGGTATAAGCTACATGTACGCGCTCGTGGAAACCTCTATGAGGGCGTAGCATATATCACAACAGATGAGAGATCTTAGACCCAAGAAGCAATTGTTTTCAATTTCACATGGAAAATATCACCTAGTTAAAGCATATTCCATTGTGTGTTCATGACGTCTAGTTGGTCTTCTATTTTCGGGTAAAGCCTTGTCAATTTCATCAAGCAGAACGTAATCCGAAGGCTCGGAGAATTCAGTTCCAAGTATTCGTTCCAAAAGTCTGGTGGCATCCTGAGTTCTTTGGTTATTGACATAAAATGTCAACATTCGTCTGTTTAGGTCTGGAAGGGAGGTTTCGATTCTTCCCTGACGGAATAACACTTCACCTGTGAGAAAATTACGATTGATTCCCTTTGAAGAAACAGTTGATTGTTGAGATGTATGTTACGGAGAAATCAAAGCTGTCGGAAATTGATTCGATACTCATTTCTACGCTGTTCCCCCTTTTTTCTGTGTGTCGCATATTCAGTTTTTGTAAGTTAAAGAATAATAGTTCACAGAAATAGACATTTTTTTTCATAGCGATGCCCCTCATTCAGTTTTGTATGCTTGGTCGAGAGAGGTAAAATGATTTGGCTCGAGAGCGTCATGCTACGTCACCGGATACAGTTCAAGATTTTATGCAGATTATGGTGGACATTTTAATATTACTATCGAGCAGGTGTTCAGCGTACATTCATTGACATATTCTCCGACTGCGCAGGGCTCAGGGGAGACAGTCTAACATCTGAAAAGAGCAGTCTGTCCTTGGAGATTGCTGCATAACTGACGATAATGTAAATGTTGCAGGACTGTCGATATTATTTGTTCAGTGTTTAAAGAAGGCGGGAGGAAAATGCTATTATCAACGTCGAACGGCCACATCACCAAGTTGCGGACACTGCCAGTTTACTGAATCCGACATCGACATGGCTTTCCTTAGCATTGTCACGTTGCAGTGAAGGCCGGACTGCGGACTTTGTTTAACGGACTGGTTAAACTGATACTTCAAGCTGTCGACCAAGATGGGTAACTTTTGTATATTTTAAAGTATTACAGTGGTGAGCATTTTACACTCCTTTAAGGTAGAACGCACCTCGGGGACAGACATTCGGACTCTCAAACTTTACAGTTCTCTTCTGATATACCACATGTGGGGGTTCATTTTAAAGCTCTTTGTAAAAGAAAACTTTTCACCGGCTTGGTTTTTTGAAATTCGAAAGTTTTTACTTTTCGCCATAGAGTTAAAAACAGGGATGGCGTCCATTTTGAATTTCTAATATCAGTAAATCTTGGGTATTTGTTTCTCTAGTACCAAAATTTGCACGGTGACCCCCTATTTTTATTCTTGATTTTGAAAGAGAATGATTGAAAGATTCCTTGAGGACAGTTAGAGCAAAAGTTTAAGTCTTTCACTTTCGAGGTGCATATTACCTTAAACCATTTTTGTTGCAATTGAACACCACTGTGCTCTTCAAATCTTCACTGTCAGTTTCTGGAGATTTCTACTGCAGCATGAATATCACAAGTTCATCCATCAAACAAAGGCAAGGGCTTGAAAAACAGTACCCCCCCCCCCTTCGACTGTTACATCTCATAAGTGGTTGATAAAGTGTGAAGAAACAAACTGTTGAGTGGAAACTGCTAAAATGACTCACTAGTGAAAGACAAAGTGTGGCGTTATAGTGAAATCGAGAAATTTCAAAAAACTTCACCACTCTTGTTTTTAATAATACCTTTATTGTTTTTGGATACAGATGCATCTTACCCGCCTTGTTGAAGTAGATATGTGCTTCATCATAGCTTCCCTTCAATACGTTAGTTATCGCGATGTTCTCCATTACAAACAGAGTCTGAATGTGCTCATCACCGAAACATTCCTACATTTATGATAAAAGAAGATCAAACGGGAAGACATCTGTGATTGGTATGATTCTCAACATTTGTCGTCGGAGTGCGGATTTGAACAAAAGGTAAATATAAGTCGACATACTAACATCAACCTAGACTTGGTTCAAGTCGGTGAATTTCTAAATAAAGAATCATTTGTACTAATTTCTGTTGTGCCTCTCATATTTCATGCAAACCTATTTGGAATTTGGCAGCCCAGGCCAGGTTTTCGTAGCGATTGAACGCGTTACCTTTGAGTTTGCGCAGTAGTGAGTTAGTTTCTGCCGGATTGTGATTCCGGGAGAAACTCCCCTGTATAGCATTTACCCCACTCATCGCGTGCACCCCAAACCAGACTTGAACCAAGTCTAACATCAACCATGTTCACTCATGACTGCATGCCCTACAGCTCATTATGAAAATTATGTTACTTAAAATGCATTGAATGTATCGAGCATATATACACAAAAATGATGGAAAGGAACTTTAAAAAATTTCTTGAACTGTTTGTCTTGTTTTAATTTACTGATTGTTTGTTTGTTTGTTTGGATTTTTTTTTCTCAGTGATCAGAGTGTATATCTACGGCAGATCATGTGCATCAAGCGTCCAAGCGGCCAATTACATTTAAGTATTTGCGCTGATTAACCAATCTTGTCATAGACTTTCTGAGCTTGTTTCAATCAGTTTTCAAACATGTGCACCTGTATGATAATGATTTTCTATTGGTTAAATTGTTTGCCGAAAATTTTCTCTTCAATTGCTGCTTCTGAAGTGAAATAGCGCCATGCCAAATGATGAAGACAGCACAGAACTTTGTATATACCTTTAGAATGTGTCGATATTATCATGGTCCGTGCATCAACGTGGTCCACGCTGTTAACTCACCCTCACACATGACATCAACGGCAATCTCCCATTGGTTAAAAACAATCATCTTTCATCAGATGTCTTTTTTTTCATGCAAATTAAAAGCAAAGAATTAAATCTGTTGTTTTCACTTCCCTGACACAGTTAAATAACGGAAGAGATATCCTACCTTGTAGATATCCAATGCTTTCTTGTACATTTCAAGTGCCGTATCATAGTTATTCGTGTTTTGATGAAAGACTCCCCAGTTCACCAATTTCTCTGCTGTATCAGGATGCCTTTCTCCAAGAGCTTTGACAGTCATATTATAGGCCCTTGAGAGGGATGGAGACAAAGGTAAAAAAAAAAAAAAAAAAACCAAATGTTTATTTCCGGGAACACGTCTCCGAAAATTAGTGTAGGTAGGTAGGAGGAAACATATTTTACTTTTTCGTTTGGTTTGCTGAAACCCATAAAATACGGTAAAATTTAGAGAATCTATTAGAATTTTTTGAAAATACCCATATATATATATATATATATATATATATATAATATATATATATATATATATATATATATATATATATATATATATATATATATTATGCATATAATATATATGTATATATTATGCATATATATATATATATATATATATATATATATATATATATATATATATATATATATATATATATATATATATATATACATATACACACACATTAACATGAAGGGAACAAAACTGAACATGGAGAATGTGAGCAGAAGAGTGACCCATTGAATATATAAGTAGAGTTACTTCTGACCAATGTCGTATTACTTCTGAGGTATTGATAGCTATGCAAAACGTGATCTGTGGAAACCAACTATTAAATCAAATCACATGACTATTTCCATGGCGACAGCAAGATTATGGGAGTTTGAGCCTGTGCGACCTAAGTACATGATACTGACAAGCAACTGGGGGCTTGTGAAGAAGTGAATTGCAATTTTGTGTTCGCGCAAAGAAGTTGAATTTTTTTCACCACTGGTGAAGGTGAATTTGACAATATACCGTACATTATGGATCCGAATCCGATCGAAACTCTACTTAATTTTCTACCTTGGGTTGATATCTCTGATGGTGGACAGAATTGTCCCCGCGGCTGTCTTTCGCCCTGTAAAGTGATGTATACATTGCCCTGATAAGGGAGCCGTCATTATTTACGGCCTGGGGGAGGTCGGAGGAATTTCAACGGTAACTCCTAAATTTCGAGTAACCCTTCCCCTGTCAACCATGATGAATTTCAGTAACCCCCCTCTCCCTAACTCAGAAATTTTAACTGCCCCCCCCCCCCACTTAGAAAAGTAAATACCAATATTTGTAAAATTTACAAGATACATGTACAGCAATAGTAAAGACCTTTCAAATCCTGGTGTACCCTGCTAGATTATCGTCGGTTATCTCATGGAGGTTGAAAAAGGTGAAATCAACAAAATGAAATTCAAATTGACAACAAAATACAAATATAAAAGCTCACGCCATAACCAGTGTCCAACCATATAGCATATAGTATTGTTTAATTTGGATGGGTATCATGACAGGGTTTTCACTAGGATATCTGACTGGGCAGAATTTGAAAGTACAGGGGGAGAACACACAAGAGGCTGAGGGGGAAGTGTCAGAAGGGGTGTCCCCTATCTTGCATGGAAAATTTTGATAAATTGATATGTGCAATGCTGCAGTATGGTGCAATCTGAGAGGCGTTTTTAAGGTTCCAAGACAAGAAATCGACCTTTTTAATCTAACAATTCTCTAGTGGTTAAGAAGCCCAGAACCCCCGTAAATTATATATTTTCCGAAAACCTAGATATAGGGGAACATTTTGGTAACAACAGTGTCACCATTGTTTACATAACTATCACGTGACAGGTAATTTGCAAAACTTTTCAAAAATCGGTTTTCCCTATGTTTTGTCTCCATTCTTCCAAATATCTGACTCAAACTTTCTGGAATGCAAGCTGTCACAACGCTCTTCCAAAATGTGTCTCAGATTTTTTATATCTTGCTTAGTTTTTTTGGAGCACAATTTAAAGAAATCGACTGGCATTAAATTAACCGCTCTGGAAGTTTTTCTGGCATAAAAATTGTTTTAGAAGGTTTAAAAAAATTCTGAGATACACTTTGAAGATCGCTATGACAGCTTGCACTCACAAAAATTTCAGCGTTATATTTCAAATCATTGAAATAAAACATAGGGAAAACCGATTTTTGAAAGATTATGCAAATTACCTGTCACGTGATAGTTATGCAAACAATGGTGACACTATGGCAACCAAAATATTCCCCTATATCTAGGCTTTCCGAAAATATATAATTTACTGGGGTTTTGAGCTTATTAATCACTAGAGAATTGTTAGCTTAAAATGGTCAATTTCTTGTCTTGGAACCTTAATTGTTTTTCCACTAAGTAAATCTGTTAGAACACCCCAAGGGGAGAGCACGAGAGGGGGCCCCCTGTCGTATTGAAAATTTTCAGAAATTGATGTGTGTAATGGTGCAATCTGAAAGGTGTTTCAATTTATTTGCACTCGGTAAAACTGATTTAAAATGACATTGAACACTGATATTTTTATTACATATTTTGCATGATTAGTGTTTTAGTCTCAATATTCAACAACCAAACAATGACAATACATTTTGTGAAAAAGAGTTCTCAGTTTGCCAGAGTTTGAAGACCAAAGAATATGCAGGAATGGAAAATATGTCACCTTCTTAATGTCAAAATGGTTATTGAGCTGAAGTCAATTAAAATATGTGTTTCTGTGATAATAAGGGATGTGTATGCAATGGAGCAGTCTGGTGCGATTTGAGAAGTGTTTTCAATTTGTCGTTTACTAGTATAAATGTTTGAACATCCAAAGGAGGAGAGCACGAGAGGGGATTCCCCCCCCCCCCCTCACGTCGGAAATTTTGAGAAATTGATGTGTGTAATGGTGCAATCTGAGGGGTGTTTCAATTTATTTGCACAAAAATTGAGTAACTCCACCCTTCTCCCTCTCTACTTTTTGAGCACCCCCTTGAAGTTTGCCCCCTCACATTCCTCTGACCCCCATGCCGTAAATAATGACGGCTCCCTAACGTTTGCGTGCGATATGTGATAGCGATTATGTGAGTGCGAGTGCTTCATGAACTCAACAGCGTGTGGAGGGGTTGAGTCGGTCGCAGTTAGAAAATTGTAACAAACAATTTATTCGGTTATTGAACCAATCATATTTAAGGGTTTGGATTTGGCCAAGAAGTTTTGGCTACGATGTCTTCGCAAGGTGACCAGATGCCATTCGTTGTGGGTTCTAATCCAATCGAAAGTATATTCAACTCAATTATGTGTGAAATCAACAGAGGATAAACTTGAGAAGAAGCAGGCCAGCCAGTGACTACGACATACCTTTCGTAGATCGGTTGTGCCTTGTCAAGTTGTTGCAGATTTCTGTAGCAAATGGCGAGATTATTTAATGCTCCACCAACATCAGGATGAAACATTCCAAAATAACAAACGTCATAGACCTAGTATATGGTAATAGATAACAATAATGTTATTTCAGTCCAAAAGCAACATCAAATGTGAATATGTAGTTATGCTTCGGGGTTTCGGGAGAAAACCCCGATAAGTATACCAGGTTACACACGCATTAAAGGGACAAAGCCGCTCTTTTTTCATGAAATGTGTTTGATATGAAAAACATTTTGTGTTGTTTGACGTCTTGAAACATGTGACATACTGGTCAGCTGTACACATTCTCAACTCTGCTTGCAGCCGGACAAGATTAGACTTGATTCAGTGAAACGTTTCACGGTCTGTACCGAAAAATCGAGTCCAAATATTCAACTGTGCAACGTTAACTCTTTACGTGCATGGCTGAACATACAGCGTTACATGAAGTTCTTACCTCATGAAATCTGCATTGGCGGTGCTTTTCATTATGAGGAAAGCAGCTTCTTCTTACATTGTGACAAAATTTGTCATGGAAAAGACGTCGAAATGGAAAAGAGTCCATTTTCTTCAGAGGCCAAAAACGAAATTAACTGTTTGCATTCAGCAAAAGGGTGATATTGAAACTTTTTGCAGTTTTATGTACCGTTGTCATTGTCCACACTGAGTGACTTTGTACAAGTATTCCATGTTTTCTGGATACACCAAAAAGGTCAAAAAGAGCTACTTTATCCCTTTAACGGGTGATGTGATTTCTATTCCCTTTTCTTTTATCAAATATCATCTATTACGTCAGCAAGCCAGTGAACCCCACGTCTATGCGATGTCATCTGTGTTATATAATATTAAATCGAAATTCATTATCAAAACAAACATTTAATCATTCAGATCAATAATTCTTATGTTTCAGAAAGACGGTAGATAGCAATAAAAACACGGACAAACCAGACACTTTGTATAGTCTATTTGGATGGCTATACCTGTATGGCCTGTTTCAGACACTCAACTGCCTCGTCAAAGTTCTTCACAAGCAGGAGAAGGCTACCAATGTTATTCAGCGTGTCGCCTATTAGTCGGTCATTGTCATCAAGTTCAGATCGATATATCTCTAGGCATTTCTTGTAATATTCCATTGCCTGTATAATAAAAGAGTCACTTCCTTAATTTCGACGATTACTGGTGAATAGCAGAATTAATGTCTTCTGTTGTTCTATCCTAAAGAATGAGTATTTTCAGTGACACAAACCTGATCGTACTTTCTCTGTTTCTGGTTTACCACTGCCAAGCCGTTCATTGTTGTTGCAATTTGAGGCTTGTATTTCTTCCACTTCTCTTGTAGTCTGCGTGACAAAATAAGATGAGTAGGAGACCGTATAGGAGACATGTTTAAGTAACTGTGAAAAGTTAATTTAACAGCCAGGTTGATAAAACGTTTTCCCGTCAAGAGTCTAATTTCTGGCGCCATTTCAAATGTTGTAAGGATGGACTTTAGCATGTTCTAGAGGTTCTCTAAATGGCCTGTTTTTGGATAAACCTTGATTCTCATCCTTCTATAAATAATTGATTTAGGAATACGAAACAGATACAACAAGACAACACTTTCGTTTTAGTATTTAAAGTTATGACACTACGAGATCGCATTGTGACCGACCTCAGACATGATGGTTTGTATAGCTTAGTACCCACTCAATATTTTCTGTCGTTTGAATGACATTCGGTTTGATGTGGAAGATCTTGCACATGAAATTTCTGTAACTGTCACATATAACACGTAATTGTGAGGCACGTGGAAAATGATTTGGAAACCACCAGTGTCACAATGGTCGTTCCTTAATGCTTATCGGCGTAGCTATGAGAACCTCTTGATTATAAAATGTCATAAACTTAATTTTACCTCCAACACTTACTTTTCTTTCACCTTTAAGTTCTCATGGTGTAATTTTTCACTCTCTTCAAAATTTTCCAAGTCGCAATGAATGCTTGCTAGTTTGTTTACCAACGCGACGTATGTATCTGCCAGGTCAGGGTCTGTGTACATTAATTCTTCTGTTTTGTGATTAGATTGCTGCAGATATGAAGGGTAATGTGTTGATAATATTAAATTATATGATTTCCACGATAATTAAGAGTGACAACACTACGATAAACTCCAGGAAAGTGCACAACATCTACAATAGAAAAGTTTATTCAAGCAACAGTAAAAGGAATGATAAGAGTGCTTGCCTGTACTTTCAAAGCTCAACAGATGTTCTCACTACAATATTTAGCGAAGTTGTCTAATAAAATATTTCGTATTGCATTTTTTGAGAGATTAATCTTCATTGCTGTAACGTTTGATTCATTTTCTCTGTTCTTGTCCTACTCTGATCAATACATCCTGCATGTGTGATGTGGCAAATTTTATTATTATCAAGCGTTAAAACGACTGTCCCCTTCAATCTCACGATGTTCTTTTACGTTACGGTGGATGGACATTCATCTCTACAGTGGCAATGGCTGTTCAAACTTTCGATACTGTTCTATAATTTGTGTCGTAGAAAACCAGTTTAAAGGGTTGGAATACCAAGTATTAACCTAAAACTAATACAGTTAGTACACTGAATTATATGCAGTCTTATTGTTGACCAATATTTTTTATCATATTTTCAACGTAACACAGAACATTAAGAAGCTGAAGTCCGTTAAGTATTTAAATGTTGGAGGCCCAGTAAATTCATTGAAAAATTTTCAGTATTTTAACAACACATCAACTTGACATATTAGTAACCTCTGAATGAATGAATGAATGAATGAATGAATGAATGAATGAATGAATGAATGAATGAATGAATAGTTGTATGCAAATGACTTGTGTTACAGATTGCAAAGAAATGTTGTGCTACATTTGCTAAGCCTCACCATCGCAGTACACAGTAAAACGATGGCACATGATTATTCATATGAATTTAAGGAGTTGAAGGACTGCCATTGAACAGATCAGGCGTGTATTACATCACTGCGAGAGTATCTATCTCTGAGAAGAATCTTTTGTAACATCTCTCGATACTCCAAGCAATAAACCAAATTCATTGTAATAAAAGCGACACCCGTGTTAGGCACGTAGCAATATCTTGAGGCAGCGTTTGGATATCGTGAAAGCAACTTTCCAATCAATCAAAGCTATTGACACTGGGGATGCAATATGGCTGGCAGCATCAGTGACAAATCATCAGTGACATTGAAGGAGAACATCCTGAAGACCAAGTCTACTGTAAAACCTCTGACCAAGACAGAATTTTTACACGCGTCAGACGGATGTCGATTATATTAGAAAGAATTGGGTTTATTTGCCAGGAGTATCGGGACACGTTACAATAGATTGTCCCCAGAGATATATACTCTGACAGTGATGTAATACACGTCTGGTCCGTTCAATGGCAGTCCTTCAACTCCCTGATTCATGTTAATAGTTAGTATCTTTCTTTGTTTTACTTTTTGCTGTAAGATTATCATGATTGAGCCGGCAAATGTTGCATAACGTTTCCTTACAATCTGTAACATATGTCACTTGCATAGAACCATTCATTCATTCATTCGTTCATTCATTTAGAGGTTGATAAGAGATCAAGTTGATCTGTTGTTGAAACACTGTAAATTTTCTGGTGAATTTTCTTGGCATACAACGTAAACATAACAAAAAATAATGGAAAAAATAATCAGAAATCACAGCTAATCGCACCTGAAGTTATCGTTGTAGGAAGGTTATATTTCCGAAGTTAAACGTCAAAAAGCCTACCGAGGCCGTTTCTTACCATCAGTGATAGCGCCCTCTGTAGGATGGGTACAGAATCCCTCTGATGCCCACCTTCACATACTGCATCACCAATATTGTACGCCAAAATGTACAACTGTCAAAAAGAAGTCAAACACAAATTTAGATAACATCCAAAAGCGATTGCAAGGACGTTAGGAAAACTTTGGCGTTGTAAGAAAGACTGATTATGACTCAAAGATGACATTGCGCATGTTGAAACGGAGAAAATGGCCATCTTAGTCACTGTACAATGCTGAAACGGGTCCTTCATTTTTCCCCATTCATACCATCATATGTCACTGTGCACCTACCTCCACGAAGGGAGGATTTCAAAAATATTGTTTCATCGCTGGCGATTTTGATCTTTCATACTCACATTTTTATTCCATGACGAAGATTGTTTATTCTTGTTCTGATCTGAAGCAGTGACTTGAGATATTTGATCTTCTAAAGCCTTCATATACAATGCTGAGATTTCACTTCCCGGTGCTTTTGTGGCATTCCAGTAACCGTATAGATCATAGATACCTTCATCTCTGAAATGTAGAGTCCACACAGTAACCAAATCTTGTATTCTTTTTTTTTGTTTCGAGTAAAAAGTGTATACTAGTATGTCCATCGGCATTAACGAATCAACATTGTTACAGAGAAGTATGAATCAACGTTACAAAGGTAAGAAAATCGTCAAATAATTTACACACGATGAAATAAATACATGAGTAAAAATCACCATCTAACTGGTGAAATAATCCAATAATACGAGCGACATGCTACATATATCCATGGAGGTAAAAAGACCCCTGTGGGATAACATTGCTATTGCATTTTAAATTATTTTCACAAGCTTTTTAATCGCAAAGCGAAAATAGCAAAATCTTTTCAAGTTACCTATGTTTCGTTTTCGTGAAATGACGGTTGTAATCACTCTGATGGTAATATCGATATGTATTTTTATTCGAAATAATTTAGTGAACCAAGAATCGGAATGATTGATAAAAAAAAAACCTGATACACGAATCTGAAACTATTTAAAATCAAAAGAACGTAATTGACATTTTTTCCACACAGAAGCCGGACATTTTATAAAATTGTGCAGCAAATTGATCTACATCGTCTGTTATACTATAGGCCAAATATTTGAAGTCTGTTTAGCCAGACCTGGACAGCTTCAGTAAGGGCGTGATAAAGCTTCGCGAGTGCAGGTTACGAAACCGCTGAATCGAAACCTGGTCCTAGTTGCGCGCGGTTATGCCGCTGGCGGCGCATTTCATACACTAGACTGAAGCGCAAGCACGGATTTATTAAAGGTCTCGCTCGCGAGAGAATTCATTATACGTCTTTATTGATTTCTTTCTCAGTTCAGATAAAGTCGTGTCAACTCACGTGGAATATAGAGTTTTGAAAATCCCTAAATGTGAGAGGCATATCTTCAGCTGGTCATAGTCTTCCAGTTTGGTCAACAACCAAGGCAGATGATGAGCGATTCGTGATAACATGAGGTCCCCAGAATCAATGCGACTTCCAATTGCCTTGTCAACAAATAAATAATAACAGCTACAGATTTAATACGTCAGTGACAGTTTCAACCATCATAACACAAGTATTGTAATGAATGCCTGTTTTCAAACCGATGCGTTTTAATTGAAAAAAGTTTATAGCGTGTTTCTTATGAAGTGTACGCATGATGAAAAGAAGCTATGCGTGACATGCTGTAAAGTGAATATACCATATTATTCACTTCCTGTTTATCTGAGGTATCCACAATATGTTAACACTTCGATCGGTACCGTAAAATATATTTGTTTTTTTTAACCCATTGCTCCGTAAGTGGTATAACCATCTTTTAGACAATAACTTAAATACAACATTGTAAAAGGTTCCTTCCATAATAACGATTGTCGGACTATGGGATAGATGAATAGATAGCTCGTTTGTTGTAAAGACAACGGATGTGATGGATGGATGGATGGATGGATGGGTGGACGGATGGACTGATGGATGGGTGGACGGACGGACGGACTGATGGATGGATGGACGACGGACGGACGGACTTAAAGATGGATGGACGGACGGATGGACGGACAGATGGATGGATGGATGGATGTATGGATGGATGGATAGACGGACGGACGGACTGATGGATGGATGGATTGATGGATGGATGGATGGATGGATGGATTGATGGATTGATGGATAGATGGATGGATGGATGGACGGACTGTTCGAGGGATGGATGGATGGATGGATGGATGGATGGAATTATGTATGGATGGATGGATGGATGGATGGATGGACGGACGGAGGGATGGATGGATGGATGGATGGATGGATGGATGGATGGATGGATGGATGGATGGATTGATGGATGGATGGACGGATGGATGGATGGATGGATTGATGGATGGATGGATGGATGGACGGACGGACTGTTCGAGGGATGGATGGATGGATGGATGGATAGATGTATGGATGGATGGATGGATGGGTTGACGGACGGAGGGATGGATGGATGGATGGATAGATGGATGGATGGATGGATGGATGGATGGATTGATGGATGGATGGATGGATGGATGGATGGATGGATGGATTGATGGATGGATGGATGGATGGATGGATGGATGGATGGATGGATGGATGACCAGTTTAGGTGGGGGATATAGTCATAATAGAGTTGGAAGGATTTGTGTGTATGCCACCCTAGCCCCTCGAGTTTCTCGAGGGTCTACGATGCCACTCACGGTGGATTGAATCGTGTGAACTTGCCGTTCCAGTGCCTTTTGTGACTTACCGTCATTCTCCTCAGGTAATAATTCGTAAGCGACCTTGTATATTCTTTCCAAACTTCTTCACTTTTTACGTATCTGTCCTTCACAGCAGTTACTAGTTCTTCGAATTCAAAGCTATCATGAAACAAAAGATTTGAACAACCATGACATTTTACGAAAGTAACTTCCACTCTTGTGTCTTGAGACATGACCTGTCATCACTGTTACCTCGGCATGAATCTAGAATCATGCGCACCAAATGATCAGCACATAACGATATCCTAGAAGACAAATCAATTGCTCTGGAGATTTGGCCAAATAACAATGACTAACTCGCCATATTTACCGTCATACCTTTGCATATTCGAGATGACAATACTAGAATTGAACCACACTCTATACATACTCATATAATCCACCTTTATCGATGACGTAATTCTCCATCGCGAAAAATATGGCGGACCACGTGTTGTCTGTTAGTCCGTTGATTTCTTTGATTTCCTGTTCAGATACTCCAGACCGGGAAACAAGGATAGTACACATCACCTACGATAATGAAACGTATCAAAGTCTAATCAAATAAAAGTTTGAATGCAAAACATACCGTGATAAATAAACATCATTATATAAAAATAATATTAGGCCTTATGCTCATGCGTATGTCAACAGAAAATTTATGGTAAAGAAAACACTGCAAATTATAAACAAATTTCAGGTGAGAAAAAGACTGAAAAACATTACACTAATTGTCACAATTAATCTCTTTATGTTTGGGTTAAAACTAACTGTAATGTATAAAAACACGTGTAATTTACGATCTGTTCATCGAATTGCAAATCAATTTGAAATTGATTTCGCCCGGCACAAAAATGGAAGTACTCCCGGTCTAAAATGCGGATTACAAGATTCACATGCCAATATCAGGGCTGCAGCCTGAACAAATTGCCTCGAAGGGGGTCAGTACCTAGCGCAGCAAGGATTTTGGTAATTCACATACATTTACATATCGACAAAGTGAAAAATTCCGGGATACAAAGATACAAAGATCATCAGTGTTATGGCTCCTGAAATCACGTGACACGAACCACCTGTACTGGGTAGCACCAGTTGGCATATATTTGTTACCGTCTTTCGCACATATTGAGTCGTTTTTCGAGACTATTTTTCGTCTAAGCTTGAGGCCTTTATTATCTGTTGGCTTTCCTCTGCAATCTGACGAGACACTTTCTCATGGATAGACTGAATGAAGATACAGACAGATAAGTTTCCAAGTGAACTATAGGGTTACGAACATATCTCTGAATACTCAACTGTCCAAACATCAATACGAACTCACCTTACAAACTATGTTTTTCTTCGAGAATTTAGGGTTGAAGTCTACCTCGAACCTTTCCAGTATTTTCCCAAACAGATCTGTGGTGCTATAAACAGTTATTAATTATTAAGCCCTATCGGATGTAGTGTGGTATCGTCAATGTCAATTATAAACGGCTGTACAGGGCTGTCATTTCAATCACTTTTACAAACTCATATCTCATGCAAGACAACATAGCTAAATATACCTTGAACTCCATACATTGAGTTCAAAAGTTAGTAAATTGTGACTGTCACGTACGTTGTTGAAAATAAAAGAAACAGAAATCTTGTATTAATAGTGTTTCTTCCTAATTTGTATGAACTGTCGACATCAACTTGTGCCAATTTTGACTTTATTTCATTAATCTGATTAATGTGACAGTGCGCAGCCAATGCAATCATTCTCTCTCGAGCCTTCGTCTCTCTACCGTGGTCATAATAATATAACTCGTACCCACTCTATGGCACTATTGACATTATCTACGTTGGTATTTTTGGCGAAGAAGCCACGACGCATTGTTGACCAACTACAATTTTGTGCAATTTGTCAACTTCATCATAAAGCTTCTGAAGCTTACAATACTCGGAAGGCCAAGGTAAAGTCCCGTGTATGAGACTGTGATACAAGCAATAAGTGTATTATGGTGACGATTAGTGCATATACCTATTTGCCTCGAGAAGAAAATCAAGGTGGTCGTTAAGTCTCCAGAAATCTCCAAAATTACACAATTCCTGTAATGAAATTGAGAAGTATAGATAGATTAAACAAACAGATTACTATTAATATACTGCCATATGTCGCGAAAAAAACTATACAAGTGACAAGGTTTGGCTGCGTACATCTGATGAAATAGTTATGTACAAACACGACGTTCAACTGTTTCAAAATAACGTCATAGAAATATGATTCTTATAAGATTAGTTTCGATCGATAAATATGAGTCGTCGTTACAAAAGTTACGTATGGTTTTTACACAAGAATGACATTTAAAGTAAATGCCTAGAAAACATTTATAAATAATTATTGACTTAGCTTGCCAATAGATACATATTTATTTGATTTCTGCGGTTATCAAACCAATAATATTAAAGTTATTGTTTTATGACATAGAAGTCCTCGTGAAAACAGTAATGCTTTTAGTAGATTAAGCAGTCCATCGTAAAGTGAAGTCACAAAGTTCAACATGGTTTCCGAGACATTAAAGTTAGTAGGGTCAAGTATCCTATCAGTCAAACAGGCTGCATCGGTTCGCGAAATTTGACGAGTTCTACATGTAAAATCCATGCTCCGTTTTCTGCACACGACAACAAGAATGTTGTCTCAAAGACATTACATTAGAAACAAAACACAAAAGGATTCACTGGAAATATGGGACAAGACTAATGCCCCAATAGTGATAGCCCGGCAATGAATATATCTTATACACTTACTTGTACAAAGATCTTGAGAAAGAGGACATTTGCGGTCTGTTCTTTGCTGATTATCTTTTGTAACTGTGAGTCAGTCAACTCCTTGCCGCGCAGGGACAACATTTCCTGTGAGATTAAGAGTGCAGAGACATAACCCTTGACAGTTTATCTAAGAAGACCTGTGTTTAAATTGGAGAGTAATTCAAACGACAAACTTGTTTCACAGACACTGTATTTTGCCACACATTACCACCTGCAAACACACGATTTGAAAAGCGCACAGCAATTGGAAATAATAGCATTGTATCGACAAGTAAACAAACGATTATCATATTGGTGTGCTAAGGTGAGTTCGAAGTTTTTTTAAGTTTAATCACTTCCTCTTATATACAGAAAAAGAATAGTTCAGGCTGAATGATCTTTCGTGGAAGAAGACAAAAGTTTGAAAACTTTTAATGAATAACCGAGATGAGAACGTAAAAATCTAATCCGGCAATAGAATAGTTACTAATGCAGCATCGATATCAGAGAGAATATAGGTTTGTTTGTTTGTTGCATGTTTACCACAACGATCTTCTTCCTGTCATCTTTCTTGATTGGTGCAATCGTTAAGGTGTCCCAATGCCGTTCTCTGATCAGCTCATTCGTTTGACTTGTATTCTCCCGCAGGCTTGAAACAAGCATCGACACCCCCTCCGGAATTTCGGTAGGAAGCCAGTACAACTCCTAAAGGGGAATAAGATTATGGCTTTTAAACTTTTCAGGTAAAGCAATTTTTCATGTCCAGTGAAACAGTAAAGAAATTCAATGTCTACAACTATTAACACATTTTCCTTTGTATACCTGCTGAAATAGAGTGCTGATGGCGTCGTCATTTTTTTTGTTGACACAAGAGGGCAGTCCTTCTCTCCTCAATGAATGCATAGGCACGTCATCATCTCGCTTGATAATGAACGTTTACATCACTCGTTTCAGATATGACCAGTTGCAAAGTGCAGAAGTGCTAGGATATAAATAATTTCTTGCCTTTTGTGTTACATGCGTGTCGTCCATTTTATCTATAGCATCGATGATAATAATGGCACGTTTTCCACAATCTGAAATCTTCTGCAGAATACCACAGAATTCCCTGAAAACGTTGTAAACTGTTTGCTTTTTCAGGTTGGACATTCTCTTTTGAAGCTCACTTCTGTCAGTATCACCGCTCTCCTTGGACGAATGTCCAGCCGATGACGTTTTGTTTTTACCGCCACTTTTCTCCTCCAATCCGATGATCAGTTCATAAAGCAATGATATCAGCACCTCTTTTTCATCTGATGAGAGCGAAAAAAGGGAAACCGAGTAGAATCCTCGTAACTGTCTGTGCGAGAAATGAGCGTTTTGTTTATGTAACAGTGCAAGGATATCAAAATGCGATGAGGACATTGTTCGTATTTTATGTTTGCTGAACATTGAACATTGGTAGAGGGAAAGGGACTGAGATAAGTAGTATGTGTGAGGTAATGTCAAATTCTCAAACACCCATACCGTCTGAGATTAAATAATGACAGCCATGCAGTTTTGGGTGTTCTTTTCATGCATTTACAAGTTGGAAGAATTTCCTCCAAAGTGATGGCGATCAGGGCCGTACATGTAGTCTGACAAAGTTGCCGAGTGGGCAGAACCCAGCTTAGCTGAGATTTGAGTAATTAACATAAATTTACATACTGCCTGTGGCAGCTGCCCCCTCCCCCGGCAGGCTACGGCCCAGGCGATGTTTTACGCTGAAACCTTACGGATATAGAAGGACAGGTCTTTGTTTTCGATTGCGTACTTCAACAATGCTAGAGGGAATAGAACTGTACGAAAACAAACAAACAAAAATGGAAAAAAAAGACTCTGACCTGAGCTTGTCGGAGTACATCCAACGAAGTGATGTGCAATGATGTCATTTTTATGGAGTCGTTGATGTCGGTGTAACCAGTTCGCGAGTAGAGTCGTTTTTCCGTATCCTTAGCAAACAGTCACGCCAGAAAGTGTTTCGGAATAGAGGGAGAAATATTATTTTTGAATAAATCATATACTAAAGAAACAAAGGGCATACAGAACAAAATACAGATCGATGAAGTCATTCGGTGGAAATAGTGAAGATAAGGTCTCTTAAAAGATAGCTAACAGATTGCAAAAAGCTAGTAAAAGTTGACCTGAAAAATAGAGCATGAAGATTATTCCAATCATACGTTGGAGATAACACGACTTTAACAAAACTTTGAACAGGACGAACATCTCTTTTCGGACTCTAAGGAGACATTCCTGGCTAAGTTCAGTTGATCATGACAATGATGGCATCTCTTTTGTGTTTGAGTTCAAAATTAAATCGACTAAGATCACCGTTAAAGCTGATACCTTCGCCGCCCAAAATGAGCAGAGGTTTGTGGGCGTAACCCTTGACCTCCCTGATGACGTGTCGATCAATCTCATTTATATATCTATCTCCCCCGATGTATTTTCGTCGAGCACCGACTCCAAGTCGACTGATGTAGTAAGCCTTGTGAAACATGCGTTCTTTCTCACGCTCTGACATGTTTGGTAGTGGATTTACCAAAACAGTCTCCTCCAGGTAACTTTGAATAGCTTCAAACATCAAACGTGCGCCAGTCTGAGGGTCAGGATAGTTGTCTTTGTACACCAGACACTTCAGGAAAGAAAAATTACGTTGGAATTCAGAGCAAAGGTTTGATTTACTAAGACTTCTGTTGAGTATTAGCACATGACTGTCTGTGCATTTGGGCTCCATTGTGAACAAAATGGTTCATGGGACACGTTTAAATGTTATCCATTTCACTAGATAAAAAGTGAAGTGAGTTTCTTTGCGTAATATGTTTGTTTCGTGTCTTGGTCTATTTTGTCGTTCTTGACGAATGATGGCTTTTTATAACATCAGCGTCACTAATAAAATATACCATTCACTGGATCGAGATTGCCAAAACGTCTATTATCTCTTGGAGAACTTACGAACTCCGGAATGCGCCTTTACATGTTGAAAATATAAAAAAGAGAGTAAAAACCATCTAATACGTAGATATAGAATTTTAGTTAGGTAGAACCGTATAATATTGTCACGGTTTCTCATAGATATAATAACAGACTTAGTTCAAAACCAATACAGGTTTACATTTTATAACACCTAATATAAATATATGATTATGCGTTCTGGTAAGTGTAATTTCACTTATAATGCTCTACAAATACCCGTTGATGTAAACTGGAAGAGTCGTCGCTCGAGGGCGCACTCTACGCGCCCCCCCCCCCCCCCGTTACGTAAGAGGGGAGCGTAGCAGCGTAGCATGTGTAAGCTTAGGGAGCGTCATCGAGCAAATGATCATTCAGTCCACCATTGATGCTAAGAGAATAATGTTGACCTTTCCTTCCGTGGCCTTGACCCTTCTCTTCAGATCGTTCAACAACTTCTCTGACTTTGGTCCATCCGAATCGACCGCATACTTTCTAGCCTCCTCGTTTTTGCCCTCTGACTTCAGTTTTGTCAACATTTTCTTGTCATATGCCTGCCGTCAGAGATAAAGAGAATTAATGTTTCTATTTCAAGCAGTATGTTCCTCGAAAGTGAAGGACTTAAACGTTTGCTCAAACTTTCCTCATAGCAAACTTTGAATTATTCTCTTCCAAGACTAAAAACCGGGATCAAAACTCACAGAGAAACACGTTACCTGAAATTATTAATATCTCAACTTAAAATGGCCACCATCGGAGTGATAACTCTGTGAGAAAAAATAAATTGTCAATTTCCACCAAAATGAGATGGTGAAAACTTTATTTACCTTCAAAATAAGTCCCAACAAGAGGAAGATCAGAACAAGTATTGTAAAAATTTGAGTGTCTGAATATCTGTCCAAGAGGCGAATTTTACTTCAATGTAAGATTAACTACAATGGTGGTTTTAAAATTCATTACATGTATAAGTATGTAGGTGTTTATGGTACAGTTTTCTTTGTAAATAAAGTTTAGTACCTACTGTCTATCTTGCATGTGTGCTAAACGTGTAACATAGTAAAGACACAATGTCCAAAAAGCGAGGTACCTTCGCTTACTTTAAAGTATTTTAAAAGGGAACGGATGTTCTTTCTCCACCTCCCATTCCTCCTTGTAATTAATCATTCATTGTGCTTTCCTAGGGTAACCACAAGGCGTCATAATTTTTGTCCTTTTCTCAAGCCTTCCCCGTTAAGGGGGAAGAGGGACAGATATTTGGAATATTTTTTTTTATACTTTTCTGGTCTGTCGCTGGTGCGGCTCATTTTGAATTTCGTGAGGTGGAGTAAGAAAAGTTGTCATCGTCGTAGGTTTTCGAAAATCGAAGATTTTATTTTCCCTATATTGTAAACACAGGAATGGCGGCCATTTTGAATTTCAAGTGTCGGTAGGCGTTACGTAATTTCTTTCTCTTGTACCAATCTTTACATAGTGACCCTGATTTTGATTATTGGTTTTGTAAGAGCATGGTTGAAAGTTTTGTTGAGAAAAGTTTCAGCAAAAGTTTAAGTCCTTCAGTTTCGAGGCGCATACTACCTTCATAGAGCGATAAGCCCGTTTCAAAACTTTCGAGAAATTGTTGCTGAAAATTTCGATTTTGGTCAATTCCCATTTTCAAGCCAAAAATAAAAATCGCGTTTCATGACGAAACATGACTTTGCCGTTCCAGTGCCATTGCAATTGACATTAGACAGTCAAATCGATATGGCAAATGCATAGGTGCTATTCATTAACGGTGGAGTAAGGCAGAATACAGCCTGGTCGTTAAACGTTAAAACAGCTTTTGACGGTTTTATTCATGTACCTACAAAAGTGTTAAACGATCGTGTGCCTTGAAAACCACTACGACGGAGGATTTCTACAAATTGGTAGACGCCGAATTGTAAAAAGCAAAGTTTGCCGGGTTACCCTCTGCATATCTTCATAGTGATCAGTCTAGATACCAGTGTGTATGAGTGTGTAACGCGAAAGACGAGATTGGAAACTTGACAATGACGTATTTGTTATTTATGAAAAAAAGCAAAACGACAGTTATACAAACAACGTAAAATGACCACACGTAACGAATTGTTTCGCGTTAACTAAACAAGTGTGAGTTTACCCCAATGAGAATTTTAAAAAAAAACCACAAAACAATAGTTATACCTTGTTTCGGAAAAAGAAGCACGCTGGTTTATCACCAGGGCGGTTAAGATGGCCGTGGAGAAACTCAACCTCAGTGGCGGAGCGATCACGGTAGTTGTTCAGCCATGGCTTTGTTTTGGCGGCAACATCGAAGTTCCTCTGAAGTAAGTCATCGTCAACACCATTCCATCCGTAACGCTGGCGGGGGAAAACAAAGTATTAAATGGAAAGCGACCAAATGAAGTTCGCGGGGAGGAAACTATTAAAGTAAGCGATCAGGTTCCACGGCCATTATCTGTGTGATCGAGATATCAGCGAGACCACCACCTTGAATGGGCAACTCGGCAATAATGTAACCCCACAATAGAATGTACAAGGCGAAGCCAAGTACATTGTGGAGTGCAAAGTTTGCACCGGGAGGGGCTACCGTTTTATATAGTTTTAGCGATGCCAGTGAAATTTGTAGATGTAGAAAACATCTTGGGCCACAATACTGAGCCATCTGATACATTACTAATAATATTCTGAGGGTATGACGTCACAAAAGTCACTGGTATTGACAAAGCTATAATATGATATTACATATTACGATTGAGTGTTCGATTGTGATCGTGTCAAACTTGAATGCAAGCTACAGTTTCTCAACGCCGCAGTGAAACATCAAAACTTTACTAACAACAAATCCTTTCGCGTTTATAGAAGTGTCCATTTTGCTCTATTTAACTGCGCTGGTGCATAATTAAGAATCCTTAGTAGAGATTTTACTCTTAAAATGTGGCTAATTTCTTTTACAGTCTATTTTATCACTTCTTTGTTCTGTAGTTCTCAGTTTAATAGTATAATCTACATTTTTCGGGTCTAATACGCTGACATTCTGTACTAGACTGTACTACACCGAGACCAAATTTCGTCTGAGATCAACATTTGGAGATTAATTTATCGGACATTAACCAATTGTACTTTCAAATTGATTTACGTAAACTTGACAAAGATGATGAGCTATGCTCATCAGCATTGCGCTAGAAGCGATTTGTACACTACTGTATTCAAGAGATGAAAGAGTTGTTAGTTTGGCATTGCATCTCCCCAAAAAGAATATACGTTATCCGACCTACTTACACCACTATACTGTCAGCGTTTCATGTTCATTTGATACCTAAGTTTAATTTGGAGCCAGTGTAACAGCAGGAACAAAACGTCCCTGTACGCAGAGACCTGATCATAATATCTCGATCGTTCAAGGTTGTTGTATATATTTGGCCACCGAAGAGAGTTTTAGACAAAACGAGAAAAAAATGAACAACTACATTGTATGACAAAACGTTGTTTACCATAACTGATGTTCATTTTTGTGAAAATATGTCAGCATGATTTGAATGGTGACAGAGCTGACGTCGCCGGTATCTGATCAGAATGTGTCAAACATGTAAACCTGCTTATCAAAGTCCAGAGATTCCGAAAAGATGTCACTAAAATGCAATAAGTCGAATAAACTTTAAAAATTTCAAAGAGACAAGCCAACATCTTGATGATATCTGTCTGCAGGTGCATGTACTTTATGATAAATGGTCTGATACCAACCTGGCCGAAGAATCCTACAAATACGTCACTTCTTTCAACCTCTCTTAGACACACTTCCAATGTGACCGCATTTGACGTCTTTTCAGTCGTAATGCCCCATCTGAGATCCACTGGAACAAACTCATACCCGGCTTTACTGCAAGCACTCGACAATCTTGGCCAATACTTTTTGGTCAGTTCCTCTCGTTCTGCTTCAAGACCGCCAAATGGCGAGCTGAAAAACACGCGTACGATGCGATTTTTCTGGTTCGTCCCGGTTAGATCGGGCTTGTCAGCAGACTTTGACTCATCCACTGTTGTGGTATCTCCCATTTCTAATGACCTGAGTTAGACTCAACGAAAGGTATTTCAGAATCTAATAGATTCGATGTTCGCACTGCTATGATGGTACTTGCTGTACAGTGCCTCTACTCACACTAACATTACCCCGTCTCTGAAACCTGGACTCCGACGGAGACTTGATCCCTTGCAGCAGTAAAATATTCTGTGTAATGTGTGCAGTCGCTTGACGAAACAATTATTATTGATCGAAGCAACTCGCGTAACATTCTCCAAGTACCAGTTGAATCTGGTAGTCTTGTTATGCGTTGGTATTACGTAAGTAGAATGGCCTACTGTAGCTACATGCCTAACGGCAAAGACATAATTTATTTCTTTGATGGTCTTTCTCTTTTGATGGTCTTTCTCTTTACGACTTGCATGCGCCATGATCTGTGATGTGACGACTTGCAAATTGCAGCTACTTTACTGCATTAGCAATGCATAGATTAAACATAAGATGTAAAACTGTCGTGTTTGATTCACAAAATATAACAAGAAGAACAGAATAGCATTCAGTTTCAGCATCAGGTATTTTTGATCTTCATCATAACTGTAAATTTCTCTAATTGTGTCCTGTTTAAGGTAGAGAGCGCCTCGGGACATATATTAGGAATTGCAACATTTTACAATACTTTTCTGATCTACCATTTGTGGTAAGTCATTTTAACGGTCTAGGAGTAAGAAAAATGTGCATCGTCATAGTTTTTCGAAAATCGAAAATTTTATTTTCCCCGTATGTAAAGGTAACACACGGATGGTGGTTATTTTTAATTCCAAATATCGGTAAATGTTTAATAGATAATTTGTTTCTCTGGTACCCTAATTTGACTAATTACACATCTTCATTAAATATACCGTACAAATGAGCTATTTATTAACTGACATTACCCAATACCTCTCAGTACAATTAGATATCTATCAGATCAATATTTGTAGGAGGTATCATCCAATTTGGTGTAGGAATTTCAGAGTTAGGTCACTAATTACAAAAGTTCATTAAAAATGCAAATGAGCAGATAATTGACATGACACTCACAGTATAATCATAATGTTCTGAGATTGTCAAATGTAAAAAGTTTCATGAAATTTTGTGCAGTATTTCATGATATATGTCGACACTGTCATTATTGTCTCCATAGGAAACCATTATATGAAAAATGATATTTCATAACTTCATTAATATGCAAGCCACACTAACCAAAATGTAATCAGTTCTTGCTATTATCATATGGTATCTGTCTGCCAAATCTGATATTGATCCGTCCTGGCGTTTTTTGAGTTATCGTAATTGCTGACGTCACCGTACATATCGCTGTATTGCCGACGTCAACGTATGTATCGCTCTTTGCTTCTTCCAGCAAATCCTTGTTATTGCAACCCTTGTCAAGATGACACAGTGTGTGATGGTGATATCTCGTCATTTACGTGTACATGTCAAAATGGATGGATTGGAGAACTGTGTGACACAGGTAGAGAGATCATTGTCAATAATCTCTAGTTTAACTGTCAGCCATGTTTGTGAACTTCAAAAGAATGTTTTTGTAGAGAAATATTTTTCATGGCATGGGAAATTGTATTTCAATGGTCAGTACTTATCAAAAGTTTTAAGTCGTTTTTCGACAGAGTATTGAATTTAGACGTAATGTTTGGGAACAAAACACAAATGAAAATGCAAAGGGGGCAATTACTTCGCTATGGTGATGTAGCCAGCTATTTTATCGAAGACATTCTGAAATGGTCAAACGTTTATAAGGAAATGCTTTACTTCGATGCTTAGTGAAAGACACTATTTCGTATGTGTTGCCTTGATTGACGGCTTTAACTAATGCTGATGTAGGCAACTATCTTTAATCGGAAAGAGACAAAATGAACTGTGTCTCTGCGTTTTGCCACGGATTAGAGGGGTACCCTAATTATGTTATAAATTTTTCGGAATGAGTAACAACCTAATGAAATCGGGCTTAAGACCAATTATCTTTTGATGACCTTTTAATGAAAAACATAAAAAGTGTCTTTATTCCTTTTTACAATTGAAAACGAGATCAAAGGAAAACCGTTGGACGCGTTTTGCCACGGATTCCCATCCCACCCACTGCGTGCACCCAATGAACGCCTTCGCTCTCATTCTGTGATGGCAACAATCTAAATGATCAAAAAGCTGAATGTGGGAAGGCACCTTTGACAAACATACACTTGTCATTCACAAATCAATAAACGAATTATCAGTCTTTTTTCCATCTTGTCTTAAACAAGTTATGAATGCTTATATTGTGCACATTCTCCTGAAGTTGATATCTCTACACAGACTGCAGTCTAAACAGTCACCAAATCCATTTGGAACTTGGCCGGGATCACAACCTCCGTTTAAGTAATCGGACATCTTTGGTGTTTTGTGATTAAAATATGGCTCTAGTGGGAGATTGAGTTGATACTCCGTTGAGATGTGTTCAGCACCAGTGATGAATGAGTTGTGGTACAGAATACCTTTGCCTCACTGAACGCGATCAATCTGAGCTCTGAGAACTTATGAAGGAATTTGGGCAAAACTTGAGGAGTAAGTTTAGAAGTCAAGACAAAATTGCAAAAAAAAATCCCAGTTTTAAAAATAACGCTTCAATGCAATTGTGAATGCATTACACAATGTACTTGCTATGTACCTACATAATAGGTATGACTTCATAGCCTTTCAGCACCTGGCGCATTTGCTACCTGCCTGCACAGGCTACACAACAACCATAGGGAATTGCAAACAAGATATAGAAGTCTCAATGTCATATATTATACATTTGTCTATTATACAAGCCTTACCTGTGTTATTTGTGTCTGTTGTGTGTCTGTTACTTTATCCCCGCTATCTCTGTATAGAGTTCAAAGAAAACACTCAATATCTGTCGACGGACTGGGCTCTCTCTAATCCCATTCATTAGTTCCCTTGCCCTCCCCGATGGCATAGACGCAATATGGAGGATTGAACAACTGGTTAGCAGCTCATAAGGTAACACTTATGAACTGCTAATGAGTTATTTGGTCAGGGCGATAAGCCTCTGTGTTGGCGATGGATAGAACAAATTAATGAAGGGGATTAGGGAGGGTTATAAAGAGATATGGACTATTTTCTTTTAAATACTATACAGAGATAGCGAGGGTAAAGTAATAGGCACACATGACGCAGATAAGACTTGTATAATAAAGAAACATTTAATAAATGACATTTATTGATCATAACCTCTAGACGAATAGTTTGCAATACCCTGTGGAACAACCTGAAGAACAAGAGAGGCAGAACAATAGACAAGATTTATAGTCATTGTGCTAGAAACTATTCCCCCACCAAAAGATGCGGTGAGAAAATGGATGCATGACAAAATGTCTTTTGGTATTTCAATTTGGCAGCAGATATGCATAGACTGGAAGATACGTCGCTTGAGGGCGCTCTCTACGGGAAGGGATCTTAGGGAGCGTCCTGGAGCGACGGATCTTTCAGTCTACAGATATGCATTGTCTAAATACATCACAACAGTAACACACACCCTACCAGCACAGGCTAGTAGACTCTAGGCAATCTCTTGTTATGCTAGATTTGATTGGTTGAAATGTTCAAATGGGTGACGGAAGATGTACAAGTGACCAATCATCTACAGCATTGTATAATGCATTATCAGGGGCACAGATTATTTATCAGTTTTATTTCAAAATAATCAGCTTGATAAAACTTACACAGGCACAAAGAACTGAAGCTATATACACAGTCACTGTCAACAAGAAAAAATGTGGGTGCACGGAACTCAAGACTCAGGACTCTGATAAATAAAATACACCAAAGTCAGTTTTCATAGTATTTTTATCTTTTATTGTAAAGTCACAAATAAGTCCATGGTTTTGAAGGAAGTCTGTACAGGCATATATGTACACTTTCTACACATTCATATCATTACAATGGGTTGCTTTCTAACAATGCTGCTCTGAAGAATTTCATTTCTTGCATTTTGGACGAATTCAACATAAAAACAGACTCACAGACAATATCAGTCTAGATCCATTGCGTGGATTGTTAACATAAATAAACACCACGGACCAATGAAGGAAAAGAAGATTCTGCACTTTTTTCTTTGCACATGACAATAAAATCACTGCTTTATGGTACTTGTACCAACAATATAATCTCTGTCTATCGTTACAGTCAACTATTAAAACGTCTAAGGGTTACATAAACATTAACAGGCCATACAGTCAGATACACAAAAGCCAAAATGCCAATCTTGCGGCCACATCAAGAGCACTGATTGGCTACTCAAATTGCGTTCTACACCATGAATCAAATCAGAACTCAGTGCCTAAAAAAATTCAATAATTTTCTGTACTCCTTGCAATTTTTGAAATGAACTATATAAAACCAAAACGGAAACAATCCACACTAAGAATTTGTACCATTTAACTAAAACAAGAGAGATAAGAACACTAAAAACTACAACATCATGTAACTTTTTTGTGTCAAAGTTCGGGGGGGGGGGGTACAGGACTGCGCCCTCCTGTGATGCTGTTTTCACAGGGTTATACCAGAGCCATATCTTGATCTGGCAAGTTGTGAAATTTTTACAGTGTGTATGACAGACTGTGACCTGCTGCTCTGCATACCCACTAGATAATAGTATGGCCCTAATTCTAGGCTATGATATCGGTGAATCCATGATTTTTGGATCTGACAAAGACAGGTACGCAACACTACATCACATTGGATTCGTAAATCCACCCTATTTTAATTTCACCCTTATTTCCCTCCCAGGCGTCCAACTTTATCATACAAAACAATAGGTCTGCCTAAAACCACGGTGGTGAAAGGGTTTAAAGTTATCATGTAAAAATTGTCCAATTACTTTGTTTTGGTGTATTTTTTTAACAAATAGGGATTAATCAGTTGAAAGTGATGACACAACTTCTGAATGATTGATTTGTGATGATCTGATGTCCTGTGATCCTTATGTCTCCCAAATTCCTGTATACATATACCGGTATGTAGGTCCAACTTGTTAGGAGTATCCTTGAGTATTGTTCGGTAGTGTGGTCTCCACACCAGAAGTCGTACATTGACAAAATTGAACGAGTTCAGAAGAAATTCAGAAGAAATTTATTAAATTTCTTTGTTTTAAGGAGGGTATGGAGTACAATGTTGATAATTATTTTACATTATGTTCTTATTTTAAACTTTCGCCTCTTTTTATTCGTCGTCAAGTTTTAGATCTTTGTTTTATTCACAAGTGTGTCAATTTCATTATCGATTGTCCAGATATTAATAGCTCCTTTCAATTTCTTTGTGCCGCCAAGGCGTCTCAGGTCTTCTGACCTTTTCCGGATACCAAATCACCGCGTTAACCTGTCTAAATATTGTTTTTCGTCTCGGGCAATGTCACTTTTAAATAGTGTCTATCGTTTTGATATTGATTTGTTTACCAGTCTTAGTGCTTTTAAAACCCAAGTGTCATCTGTTTTATTATCTCTTGCTGATAGTCATTTTACTACCGAGAGTTTTTGATGTTTGTCAGTCTCTGTTTTGTTACTTGTTTAGTGCCCTTTTTTATTAGTTTCTGCATGTTGTAATTTGTCTTTTTCATGTTTTAATTTTTCTCTGTTTGCATCCAGTCATTGGGCTATGCCTGTTGGATGTCAGAATGAATAAATAAATGAATGAATAAATAAATAAATAAATAAATAAATAAATAAAAAATAAATAAATAAATAAATAAATACACATTACCCTTCAATACAATAGGGCTGGGCTACATCAAGCCGATGAAAAGAGTTACACCACAGCTGTTAAAATTTGGCTCATTAAAAGGCAGAGGCTCTCTGGACTCCCTGACACTGTCATTGATCCCATACTTCGATCTCTGCCTGTCACTAATATCTTTTGACTGAGAATGGCCAACAGGCTTTGTGTAGCCAAAGTCATTGACAGTGTCAAACTCTCTGAATAGGACAGCAGTAACCTGAACTGACATTGCTGAAAAGAGGGCTACACCAAAAATTTTACCTGTCTACTACCTTGCTTTAACCCTTTCACCACCATGGTTTGGTCCAAACTCACTGACATCAATGGTAAATGTGGACCTGTCGACAGAAAATTGGGGAGAACAGGTGATATGCTGACGTTACCTAGCCATATACGGTCTTAAAGCAATTGTTTATAAAAGCTACAAATTGGATGTGGCTACATAAGAATGTTACATTACCAGAACCTCGCTACTAGCTTGACATTCCTTTGATCGTAAAAGCAATTTTCGTAAATACGAACATCCAGAAGGAACTGGTCAGTTTCTTCGGCCTGGGGGGCGGTGGATTCATGGGGGGGGGGGGGTTCACCCTGTTTTTGACTTTGGTGATAGGGGGTGTCACCATGTTTTTGAAATGCCCAATAGGGGGGTCAGTGTGTTTTTGAATTTCAACACAGGCTCATCATTGCCTAAAATGCATCGTGTCAGCCTCAAATTTCATCATTCAGTTGCATTTTTCGGCGCGCCCTTCGGGCGCGTAACTTTAATAATCAGACATATTTTTCAGCACGCCCAACTTTCACATATCAGGCATACATATATCAGAGATATCTGTATGTTCAATATTTTTCAGCGTGCTCTTCGAGCGCATTATATCAGACATTTTTCAGCATGCCCTTCCTGTGCATGACTTTAATATACAAGACATATATATCAGAGATATCAGGATGTTTCATATTTTTCTCCGCGCCCTTCGGGCGCCATACTTTAATAAATTAGAGATATATGCCAGAGATATCTTGATGTTTGCTAAGTGAAAGTGTACCGTTATGAAATCTGCATTTCATATGAAAAGCATGACAAATTCCTGATACTTTTCTGTTCTCTCTATGAGAATTCAGTATGAGAAAGCAACATGCACAAATATTTCACAATATATATTTGATACAGTGACTTATTTTAGAGATAGAAAAATGACAAGATATCTTTCGTTCTCATTGATGCAATTGTTTTCCTTTGTGTCTCAGGTTTTCTGTAGAATGATGCTTTTTTATGACCACAATAAAAAGGCAGTTTTTGTCATTATTATTCAATGTTACAAGAAAAGGTCATCTCAGACACTGCACACATCAGATTTTGGTTAAAATGCCTCTCTATGGCTCCTCAGGAAATTTAATTGGATGGCTGGCAAATCTTAACACCCATCAAAATTTTTGATTTACTGCTTTTTCCTCTTTGATATTAATGATTGACATCCATTTCTGTACAACAGTTCAGGACATCTGGTTAAGCATAGAAAGTGTGAAATACATTCACAGCTCATTCAAAATGTACTGTATTCAAACTTTAAGATTGACACTTTGAAATTCCTATCTTACAACTGACATGTCAACAATTTCTTTAAAACACAGAATGACTATTAAAATATAAATGTATGTAAATATTATATATATATATATATATATATATATATATATATATATATATATATATATATATATATATATATATAATTTGTGTCCACCTTTTGTTTTACAGTTGTCGCGTGTGGGGGGTCACCCTGTTTTCGAAATTTGGAATAGGGGGGTCACCCTGTTTTCAAAATTTGGAATAGGGGGGTCAGCCACTTTTTGACGTCGGCAAAAAATAATCCACCGCCCCCCCCCAGGGCCGAAGAAACTGACCAGTCCCTAATATTGGCTATTTAGCAAATACATGTTGCAAGCTTTATGTATCATGATAAATGATTGGGTCAAAACAGCATGGCAGCAGTTCTACAGACCTTAGTAACATCTGTGGTATCATGATTCATGACATTTTGACCTGCTATTGTGAGATGCCTCACCTAGCACAGATTAACACAAATCAACTGAGATTGGTGACAAAAGAATTTGTACACCAACCATGTATATGTAAAACGTCTGTATGACATACATGCATGCATACACAGATACATACATACATACATACATACATACATACATACATACATACATACATACATACATACATACATACATACATTACGTACATACGTACATACCGTACATACGTACTACATACATACATGCATGCATACACAGATACATACATACATACATACATACATACATACATACATACATACATACAATGGGAGATGATGACTTTCCGAAAGGCATCAATCAAAAGTCCTCATTAACATTTAGAGTTTCTTTTTAAATACAAAATTTAATGTCAAATACTTTAGGTGACCATATTAAATGGAAGGACCTTTTTCACTAGGTCAGCCCTTGGCATATCCCGGAAAATTCTATCCCCGACGGGACTGTTTTTGCGGCATTGGCACGCCCTTCAACTGATTCCTTACAATGACATACGCACTCGGTGTTTCCCTCAACACAGGAGCACGACTTCAAAACTTCATCAAGGTGATTCGGATCTCCATCAACCATGTCAACTGGTGGTGATGTGCCTTGAGGTACTCGCCTTTCAATTCCCTGTGGTGGAACCGACGGCTGTCCATGATAGCCGTTGGCCGGCGAAGGGATTTTATCTCTATCGTTGATGTCGACTGTGACGTGGCCCTTTTTGTCGAGTTTTGCACGGGCTACAAAAGAATTAAAATTGGCATCATGTGCAAAAGTCATCGATATTCAAGACGATAAAATTTACCAGTTTTTATAAGTTTGCATAAGGATGCATGAGGACAGTATACAAAGATAAAGACACTTTTTACTGTCAAGTCGCCCTGTTCACTTTATTCATCGTGGTTGTCGGTTGTTAGTTATACGACTATTGGGGTCTGAAAACACGGATTCAGACAAATTTTGTCCGCGTTACGCATTTGTTCACGAAGAAGGCTCCGTCACAATATTTTGTACAGTTTTCAGCTTTTGGTAGGGTCCCTTGAAATGTGACATTTAAGGTTAAGTTTGTAAGTTACCAATTTCGTCTATTTTCTACGCCATTTTTTGTATATTTATAGTGAAACGTCGTTTAGGAGTCCACATTGCTACAACCACCTTTCACAGCAATTTTTTTCACAAAAATGGACAACACTCACCCGAATGCAATCTCCAATGTGTTTCTTCATTGAGTAACACGCAAAAACAACATCAAACTAGTTGATAATCCTTCATCATGTTGGCAAAATGGATGTCTATTAGGGATAAACCATTAGATCTTAGGAGGGATCGGCGGGAAGCCATTTTGAAAGCTCTTCGTTTTCTCGAAATTTGACACACTATTTCCGGTCGGTTTAATTTTTTCAGGCAGCATTGATGCCTTATCCAATCTTGCTCTGCAGGGCACTCCCGTATTTTAAACCCCTCCAAATTTCTAATAGTCGACCCCTTATTGACGTGGTAGAATAACACCCCTTACTTTCAAAAGGTTTTCTAACTTTATTTTTCATCACACTGCAGGTGTCTTTGTTTTCTCCCTTCTGACGACTGCAGCATTGTCTTCTAATGAAAATAAATACTATTCCCACAAATACCAGCGCACAGACACATGAAATTATTTTCAACCACATCAGGTCCATTTCCGACGAACTCCCTGCAATGACCATAACAAAATTAAATCATATCATACTCATCCAGGAAGATCCCGAACAATTGAAAGAATGGTATAAAATTTGGTGCAAAACTGTGGCTTGTGGCTTGCTGAGGGATAAATGTATAATTACTGATGTTGGTGACGCTGTTCATGTAGACAAAAAATATTCAAATATTCGCTTTCGAAGGAGGCGTGCATACAGAACTTACCTTCTTCTGTGCCATATTCAGCTGTAGTCAGAGTTCGATACACGGTAATAATGCTAGGAGTCTGTGTTGATGTTAAGATACCTAAAGAAAAATGGTATTTCAGCTTAGAATGAGAAATACTCAGTGAATACTCAATAGATCAAAAGAATGTACGGGGTCAAATTCCAAATTCCCTTCTGGCACACAATGGGGCATTGTGATGTTGGAAATACAACATTTCTACAAATACCATGGGAACCCCCTCCTGTGCTTGCGTCCAATGAAAACGTCAAATCTCCTTCTGTGACAGTTAAAATTTAAATTATCAACAGTTGAATTTGAGAAGGCTGCTTTGACTGACAAAACTTGTCTATCAAAGAAATAAATAATCTGCCCTTTCCATCTCGTCAAAAAAGAAGTTTGAATGCTTACATCGTGTACATGCTTTGAAGTTTATGACTCTACACACACTGCAGTCCAAACAGCTACCAAAACCATTTGAAACTTGGCCGGGATCACAACCTCCGTCTGAGTAATCAGACATCTTGTGAACTTCGTGATTAAATACGGCTAGTTTTCAATCGGGTTGATTAAAATGACGTTCCACAGGGTTATGAAGTCGATACAGTCTCTGATGTGAACGAGCACTAGTGTCGAATGAGGTGTGATAGAGATATTTCTCTGCTAAACAGACGGTAGACTATCAGCCTGAGCTCTGTGAGATATACAGGAAACTGTACAAAACTTTTTATATAAGTTCAGAAGTTTGATTTCTGAAAATTTCCCTAAATTTAAAAATAACATTTCGGCGAGATATATTTGTCTCAGATATAGGTATGACTGCATGAAGCTCTTAACGTGCACACTCACCTGCCCGCTCAGGCTACAACAAAAGCTAAGACATCAAAAAAGAGAGAGAATTGTTTCGATTTCCGGTCTCTTCGATTGAGCTACGACGCCCTATTTTTTTTAATTTTTGTTTCCGTTCGGTCAATCTGCTTTCCAAACATAGTTAACTGTTGAATTTCACTTGTTGTAAAGAATCCTGGTTATTTAAATGCTGGGGAGAGGGAGTTTGTATTAAATAAATAACTTTGAGACTTCCATACTTCATTCTTTTCATCGTCGACCTCTGCTCCACAGAAACGAAAAAAGGGGTTGGAATGAAGGTTTTCAAGTGATGCACTCAATGACCAGAAAAGCTCTGTTTTTTGGTCTATCACAGCCTGAAACAAAGAGGCAGCAGCATAACAAAGATACTTCTGTTCATGGACAGACTGTTCTATTCATAGTGCTGGAAACTCCGGACTCCTTAAACACTGGTACCACAATTGAATCATGACAATACGTATCTTTGTGGTTGCTATTTCAGCAACGGGAGTCTAAATACGTCATGATCAAACACACCTGCCAGCACAGGCTAGTTGGTAGACTGCCACCCCCCACCCCCCCCCCCCCAAAGTTGCATGGCTTTTTTTCGCCAGTACTTGCTGGCTGTGTGCCAAGGCATTCACCCACGATCTACGCAACAGCCTACCACTTAGGGACCATCTCATACTGACGCATGTCCAAGAAACTAAATTTCTTCGCTTACACCAAAGCCCTCTCCCCTAAACGAAAGTTCAAAAGTGCGATATGTTGATGTCTTCCTGAGAGTACAATGTAGCATTTTGAAATAACTTCTGAAGAATATGTATCCCCTGACCACATCGTCAAGTAATCGATCAAATTTGAGCACGAAACACAGCATGACACAAATGATTTGGAAACAGTTACGGCAAACTTTGTTGGTACAAGTGTGCAGTTTTTGTTTATTTTTACACACAAGTTAAAGAACAGCACAAAATAAAAGTGCAAAAGTGAAGTTCACCAATTGAATGGAGGTCAACACCCCCCCCCCCCCCCGTAAACGAAAGAATTTCGCTTTGTGAACTTATGCGACAATCTAAGACGGTCCCTTAGCGCGACTCTCTGCTGATGTTTAGTCTTTCCATGGAGCTAAAAAAGAACCTTTTCTGGCTCCATGGGATGGTCCTTCAGTTTATTCTTTTTTGACATTTATATGCCCACAGACTTGGAGCAAGTCTAGCTATTTGGCACCAGGCAAGCTATTACCAGTATAATATTAAATCTGGTTGGTTGAAGAGGACGACGGAATGCCATCATGGACGTAAAACATTTTTTAAATCCATGGTACAATCAACCAATTATCTTAGGAAGGCTTGTATAATGTTAAATCTGATTAGCTGAAAAATTGAAATGGATGGTGGAAGAGTCACAATCAACCAATCAGCTACAGCATCGTACAATCAAAATATCGATATTCGGGGCTGTAATGCACAACAAGTAGTTAGTCAGTTTATCGCAAAACAAATTGATTTACAAAAGTCATTGTCAATGACATAGTCCCCACTCGGTTCTTGAATTTGGAAACCATTGGTGGAAATGATGGTCATATTGGATTGTATCACAAAACAAATTGACATGCGTATGACATATAGCCTAGAATCCTATTCCGTCCGCTTGCCTCCGTACCTCCATCCGGAGGCAAGCAGACGGAATAGGATTCTAGGCTAATGCATAGGGAGTAATCCTTGTATGAAGTTTGAAAGAAATCGCTCTGGGCATCTCTGGGAAATTTACGTGAACGGATTCACAGACAAAATCTGTAAGTCCCCGGACAAAGACTAATAAAACTTTCATAGGGAAGATATCAGACTAACAGCTGCCCCATGAAAACACCCTTGGCTCGTATAGGTTGCCAGTAAATAGCCGCTGTCGACAAGAACTAACCCTACAGCAAGAGATTGAAGACTGCTTCTGATGAATAACACACCATAGTCACAATTTTTCGTAGTAGTTTTATCTTTTATTGTAAAGTCACAAATAAGTCCATGGTTTTGAAGGAAGTCTGTACAGGCATATATGTACACTTTCTACACATTCATATCATTACAATGGGTTGCTTTCTAACAATGCTGCTCTGAAGAATTTCATTTCTTGCATTTTGGACGAATTCAACATAAAAACAGACTCACAGATGATATCGGTCTAGATCCATTGCGTGTATTGTTAACATAAATAAACACCACAGACCAATGAAGAAAAAGAAGATGGTGCACTTTTTTCCTTTCATTATGACAAATATAATCACTGTTTTATGCTACTTGTATCACTCATCTCCGTCTATCGTTACAGTCAACTATAAGGTAGAGTCATATGATCACTAAATATCTAAGGATTACATTAAACATTAATATTCCATTCACTACAGATACACAGAAGCCTGAATGTAAGTCTTGAAGTCAAATCAAAAGCACTGATTGGCTACTCAAATTGCGTTCTACACCATGCATCCAATCAGAACTCGGTGCCCAAAAATTCATTTTTAATTTTCTGTAATCCTTGCAAATTTTTGAAATAAACAACGCCGAACAGAAAATTCACACAAGAATTAGTATCATTTACACAAATATCTTTGTGCCAAAATGGTTGCAATGAATCTAGACAGATGAAAACACATCTGAAGTCACCTGTAAATATATAAGAAATCTGCTAAAAAAACTTACACAGCTGTAATGTATGTATTGCACCAAATGTGCTGTAGGCATATCTGTCTACTCTGCATCTCACAAACAGAAAAATACCGTCAATGACGCTGTACCTTCTCTAATGTGTGGCCAGGTCAGGTAATTGGTTGTTGGCATGGAGTTGTTGGTAAATAGTTGATGATATAGGGGCATGAGGTGGGATATGGACCCAAAGAACCCAAAAGATGATTAAATACATCAATCAAAAAAATTCTAAGCTACAGTATAAACTGCCTAAAGATAGTTCAATGTGAAAAAAGTTAAACAATTCAGAAATAAGAATTAACAGTCCAAAATAGTAATGACAGCACTTCCTTACTGACCTGAGTGCATGTGAAATACACAACCTGGTATCTGTAAATTAAATGTATACCAAGTGATCATTTCCAGTCACTTTTAACTGTTTTTAATGGATTTTCCAAAGAGTCCTGTGGAAATGATGAAAAACGCTTATCTGGTCTTGTGTTTGTATAATCTCATGGCTGATAATTGTCATAGTATTGAAAAAAAATTGAAAGTGAAGAAATTACTGTTTTTAATAGGCATATTTTCCTTGAAATACATGACCGTGTAAAGAATATATGCTGAAAGTGTTTAAGAGTAAATTTCTTTTCAAAAAATAATTTAATCTGTGACCAAAGGATTTTTATTCTTTGAGTTTACAAATTCAAACATTGCAATTTGTTCAATCATCTTGTGCAGTGCAAAATTTATAAAATGACTGAAAAACAAAAAAAATTGGCAGAATTACAGTCTTTGTGATGTAAAATTATGGGTTGACATCACGATAACTGTTAATCTGTTTGAAGTACTAATATACTATAATTTAAAAAAAAAAAAATTCATGCAGAAACGGTAAAATATATTGTCAGCAATGTAGTGTTAATTTTGACTTTACATCAAAATATGCCTTTGCTGGATACCAATATATAGGGCAAAATATCAGCCATGTTCAGCAAAATCCACACAACAGCATGGATCCTTTTCTAATTTGATTTGATTTGCTTATGTTATCCTTGTATGACAGTCAGTACAATATGGAACTTGAACACAACACAGTGAATAAGTATGCTGTAAATGAAATGGTGTGGCTGCATCCACATGCAGCAATAGGAGTGCCTTTGTCTCTCACCCCTCATTTCCAACCTGTCCCATCCCTGAAAAAATAGTTTGGTCTTATATTTATAATGTTAATAATTTCTGTATTGTTTAAAATGTGCGCATCTCAAAAACTTTTGATCATAAACATTTTCATTGTTTTTTATAGCTGACCAATCAGTTAACCTGTTTATTTTGAATATTTGCGCATTTTTCCTCAGTATTTGACATTTTCTGAATACCTTCTTATTCAGTTTGTCATTTTCTAAAAGTTTAAATGCTCCATTGTGTGGTCAAGCTTTCCACAAGCATCAAATGTGGTACTTCATATAGGAGGGTCTGCCTCTAGAGGGCGGGCATCATGAACACTCCTGTGTTTGTTGGTTAATTCCTCCACGTAAACTTCTGATTGTACTGTAAACATTGAACATGGCCGACGTCCGATTTTCCTGTCTAAAACTTTCACTCATTTTCGTTCATATGACTCTGAAACTCCAGGAAACGATTGGGAAGAAAGGGTTATCTTGAAATATTGAGGTACTCGCCGATATTTTGCAAAATTAAATGAGAGAAAAAATGCAAGGAAAATGCCGACAGGCTTACACAATGACAGTTTTCAGACTCGGAGGCATATGATCATCTCTGCAGATTACGCAACAGGCCCAGATCACGTGAGGCCATGAGGGGATATCCACGCAACTCAGTACCAAACACTAGCGCTCACAGAGTGAGCAAACACAAAGTGAGTACCCCTAACGTCAGCTCAGTAGTCTGTAATACAGTAGATTGTAGTCAACTAAGAAACCTTGGAGAAAGGCTTAACACTGTGGCTATGCCGCTAAGTCCCTTTTGATTTTTGTCATAGCTCAAATCGTTCTCCCACACCTCAACCTGAGCCATGAACACCCCCACCAGTTTATGATATGACCCATCACAATGGCATGACGTCCACGGATCTTGACAGACGGAAGTCTTGACAGACGGAAGTTCTTGACAGCAGCATATTGTTTTCAACTCTAATACCTTCTCTGTCTATAAATAGACACGAGAAGGTAATAATATGAAACTAAAACGAGAGAGATAAAAACTCTGAAAACTACAACATCCTGTAACTTTTCTGAGTCAAAGTTCAGAGGTAAAATACAGGACTGCGCCCTCCTGTGATGCTGTTTTCATTGGATTATACCAGAACCTTATCTTGATTTGGCAAGTTTTCTCTAGGGAGGCAGTCATCAGAACTCTGCTCAAAGGTTGCCAGGGACCCCTACGACCGATGTAAACACTGCATCTAAGGTATGTTGGCGACTGACGAAAGTTAAAACATATTTGTTGACGATGAGTATTGTAAAATATAAATGTTGAAGCTATGTTGACTTGATGCATCAAGATATAATGCATGAAATACATTGTAAACAAGAAAGTCGCTCACGTGCAGTTCTGACGACTGCCACCCTTTAAGTTGTGAAATTTTTACAGTGTGTATATAAGACTGTGATCTGCTGCTCTGCATACCTATGAGATAATGGTATGGCCCTCTGCATACCTACGTGATAATGGTATGGCCCTAATTCTAGGCTATGATGTCAGTGAGTCCATGATTTCTGGATCTGACGCAGACAGGTACACAACACATTAACCTATCCTGCATCACAATAGAAACTTGAATCCACCTTTTTTGCTTTAAAAGTTAAGATGTGAAAATGCTCAAATAACTTGATTTTGGTGTATTAGTTTTCTTAACAAATAGGAATGAACAAGTTGAAAGTAATGAGACAAGTTCTGAATGATTGATTGATTTGTGATGATCTGATGTACCTCACTACCAAAGAAATTTTACTTTTCAGATTCTTTTGATCATGAAAGCAATCATTGTAAATACGAACATCCATGACATTGGCTAGTAATCAAATACGTGCTCACAAGCTTTATCTGGGTCAAAACAGCATGGCAGCAGTTCTACAGACCTACATCTGTGGCATAACTCATGACATTTTGACTTGCTATTGAGAAATGACTCACCTAGCACAGATCAGCACAAATCAACTGAGATTGGTGACACAAGAATTTGTACACCAACCATGTATATGTAAAACATCTGTATGACTCTATGAATAATAACATGAAATGCTATAGGTCTCTACACAACTTGCAAATAAAATATCTAATGAATGACTGTGGAATTTTAAAATTCTATGAAATGTCAAATGAAAATGGGACACACGACCAACCATCAAACAGACACCAAAACGAAAAAAAAAAGTACAACCATGTATTTGTAAACAGGTAAATAATCTTAATTGTATAAACTTTTCTACATTTCAACATGGAATTTGCAAATGTTATGTATTACCTAAGTCTATGCGTAAACCAAGATAAAATTCATGAGACAGCATGTTTTGTTAATTTCCATTTCTGAAATCTTTCCAATAATGTCTACATTGGTCTCAGTGATCTAAACTTAATAAACACGATAATAACAATAGACTGTAGATTTGTAAGGCTGGGACATATTATGGCTGATTTCTTCAAACTGGTAACAGGAAATACAATGAATAAGAATTTAAGACTAAAAGTCTAATGCTTTGTCAAACATGTCCACAGTGTGTACATATGCAAATTAAGTGTAAACTACGCTCATGCACATGTACTTGTAAATGCGCAGTTGAGGTTTTGCCGGCCAATCCTGTGTCTGGACACCTCAGATTGGCTGACCTGTTGACCAATGAGCTGGTCCGATACAAAACTTTGTCGGGACAAAAAGGTACAGCTTGCTTCATGAAGTTTGAAATTAGAAAAACAAGTCAGGATAATATCCACTCAAACGTTTTGAAAATCTCAAAACAGCACATAACTGCTGTAAATTAAATGGAATTTGACACCAGTAAAATTACAATGGAGAGTTTAATTCATCTAAAGTAAAAGTCTATGTTAATACTTTACTCCAAATAACATGAAAACTTCATTGTGCCATGGTTTAGTGAACATATGTTATCTTTTGTTATGACTAAATATATTATCCATATATGGCTGTTGATTTATCTATCCTCTATAGTTTACATATTACAATAATATATATCAGGGTGAGAAATTCTTTTTTCTAAAAGAAATAACACAAGTGTATCTGATACCAATATCGTTTCTTGCTGAAATTTGTGAATCAAGTATTTGATCGTGAATAAGATAGATTCTAAAGTCTCACTCTTTCAGTGGTTCATTCCAGATGAACTAAACTTCAGAATGCCACCATGCAACATTTTTTTCCTTATATCTTTGTCAATTTTTTACTCATTCATCATGTTTATATATAATATTTCAGAGTTACTTAGTATTTATTTTTCTAGGACCTGCCTGAATAAAATTGCATATAAAAAAATTTCAATACCGGTCTCTTACCTATACCTCACTCACCCCTACAGTACAAATGGTACACTCCACTCTATTGCTTTTTTAAATGGACGTGAGAAAAGTGACCAGTTACGGAGATGATGAGTGAGGGCACCCTCTTCAACAATGTAACAAACGTTACTTCGTTTCAAGCTCAGCTCTTACCTCAAGTTCATTCATTATAGAGTTTTGGTCAGGTAAGAATATGAGAGTAAATGGTCCCTTGATTTTATTTTCTTAGAGAGAACTTGAAGTGACAACTCTGTCCCTAATTCTCTCTATTTCGGCAATCTTGAAAAATAGGAGCATTTTCTAGTACACAGTTTTGAACATGACAAGAACCAAATTTTCTTTTGTGTGTATAACCTAAGTGATGACAATAATTTACAGAAATACATCAGCAGTTGAGCTGCCCTTCCACCCCTAATTGAGAGTGAATGGATTCAACCACAGGAGTACTTCCACAGTGAACTATAGGGGAGAAACCAAAGCATTCATTGTGAAAGCAATGCGGTGATAGCAATTACAAGATAATTTGATCAATGTTTGTGTTCATTGAAGTATCGACTTGTACACAAACCTGGATTATACTCTTTGATAAAACACATGTTGACATCGTTCATTGAGTAATATACAAAATTCAAAGATGGTGTATAAAGTGACTGCAGTGACAATACATTGTTGGAACAGAAAATCTACAAGCACTGCAAGTAGTCATGGAGAAATGCAACTTTGTCACGCAATACATTTAACCGATTCAAGTGACACAGAAAATGTAAATGAAAACAACCTCTGGACATGAAGTATTTCGAAAAGCTTACATGAATACTCTAGAGCTTCCTTATGAATTCGACTGCAAAAATTATTCTGGTCGATTTTTTTGATGCCCATAGAAATATGGCCGGAAATGTTTGTAAAATGTTTCATGACAGATCAGGGAATATTATCCAATTCTTTACTGCTCTTCTGTCCCTGTGAGAGATTTCACTTCCCTGCTATCATAAAGTAAAATCCACTGATAGAAAAAAAACAGTTACTTGTATATCCATATTAATTTGTGTATACATGTCTCTGAAAGGAGCCACCTGACTTGAAGCTGCCACGCATACACAATAGTTTATAATGCTACTCTTTTGAGGAAAATTAATCCTCTTTCTCCCAAATTGTAGTCATTTCTATGGTTTGTCTATGGAGCCTGGTAGAAAGAGGATTAACTTCTGATTAATTGCTATTAACACTTGCATAGAAGCCTGGCTGGAGAGAAAACTGTAATGTATAAAACGTATGCTCACTAACACAGTGGAATCGAAAGCTAAACAAAGTACCCAACGGATTTTTGATGAAAGTTAAATACACCTTTAATAAGGTTTAAAAGGGTCGCTATTTCACTAATATGCATTGTTTTTATGTCATATGTGGAGTCATTACCATTGAGAGCTTCTCAACTCATTCTGAGAGCACTGACGTAACAACTGATATGCTACCAGCATTTAAACAAGCTGGCTGATAGCAGTGCAAATTACTTCCCGTTTTGGAAATGTTCTCTAAAATAGAGGACACTAACTTCTGACAAAATACACAACCTCCACAAAAACAATCTAAACAAAAAACTGACACAGAAGACAGTTCTCACACTTTGCATAGCCTACATGTTTCAAGTTTCCAGGTAGCATAGCCTACATGTTTCACGTTTCCAGTAGCAGAGCTTTGATAGCTAAAGTAATGTATTCTGTATGAAAGTGATTGTGATAGTAAACATAATTTTTCACAAAAAAATTGGTAGATTTTCAAGCAAATATGTTTCCTGCAAAAGATTTGTTTCAAAATCAGTGATTGCATGGAAAACAAAGAATGGAAGAGAAAAGAAAAAAGAATCTGTATCATTCATAACTTACAATTACAAAAGTCTTGGCAGATTTATAAAATTATTGTTATATGCACAAATATTAAATGACTGAATTACGATGTGACTACATTAGCTAAATCATGAATATTACATTTTTTATGTAAAACTACTAAAATTTAAGGGATTAACATGACAGGGTCACTATTGGAACAAAAGAATATTTTATAGACTCACCATTGCCTTCTTGTGTCGACTGACCATGTCTTTTTTGAATTCTCTGGTCACTTTAACCTGTCATCCCCACTATTACAATGGTTTGGTCTGATGTAATCACGGTAAGAATACAGGGATATTTGGTTCTAGATTCTACATTTGCAGAATTTTATTATGCTAAACTGTATGGCACTTTTCTATATATATTTTCATTCTATGTATTTTTTGCTGCTTTTCTTTTGATTATTTTCTCATGTTTTAAAATGAGGAATATTAATTAATTATAAGTCTTTAAATTCTGTTAGAAATATTATTAGAAATATTGCATGCTTTTTGGACAAATAAACATCCTTACAATTTCAGTTGTCTTTGCCTGACATGTAGGGTTTCCCTATTTTGACAGCTAAGATTCCATATCAACATGATTTGGTGTTCTATATTGGCACTGGATATTGACCTCAGTGTAGAAGCATTGATACCATTATTGGCACTGGATATTGACCTCAGTGTAGCAGCATCAGTGCCTTTGCATGTCATTACTGTCTGTTCACCACATTACTGCAATTCACTCACCCTAAATGAAGTCCTACTTCATTTTTGAAGTGAAAGACGCCCTGCTTCCTATTATCAACTTTGATTGATGTTTTTCTGAGGATTTTTCACTACAGACCAGATGGCATCTCAATAGCACCAGGTCAATATACAAGAGATCTGCAAACTCAGTCAATATATGCAGTATTTGACTTTTCTTCTACAATAATGACCCTTGCTTTCAACATAGCGCTGAGTGTCAACCAGATTTCTGCTAGGATAGAAAGCCAGCGGTTGTTCCATGTCTGTCTCCTGATTGTCAATCTAAGCATGACAAATCTTGATTTGACCTTTTCAGAATCCACATGGCTCTGATTATCCCCAGGGTATGCAATAAATGTATTATTGACCTGTATCTTGATGATCGCCTAATGATCACACGCACGAGTCAATCTGAGGAAAACACCAAGTGTAAAATCACATGGATAAATTACACATCTGTCAAACCTGTTCATAGCCCGCTTGTCAACGTTTCAAGTTTAAATATGAGGTGAAACTTGTTTGTTTATTATTTCTAACTCTTCATATCCTGTGTTACAACATGACGATATTGACCAGTATTACTGTATTGTTATCGACTCCAGTAGGTACACACTAAATGACACCCTCCTGAACACTCACAGCCTACATATCAGATACTGACTTCACAATTATGATGAAATAATGACCCTGTATTCATAAACCTGATATGACATATGGAAATAAAATGTTCAAATACACAAATAATTAGTTTTGGGAGTAAAATGCATAATGTGTTGGACTAAAATATGGCAACAAATAAAATATTCAAATGGAAGCTTGAAATTAATTTGCATATAAAAAGATGCCACGTTTGCAACATCTTGAAGTATCTGTTGTACAGAGCATCTTGAGCAGGAGACAACGTCTTGGCAAGACGGATCAACTTGTTGGATATTTCCTTTAATGATAGCAGCTGGGTACTTAGCTTTCCTTGGGACTGCCCGGATTCACAGCAGCTGACTGAAGCCATCAACAGCCAGGCCGATCCAGCGATGCTCTGAACATCCACTGAATGGAAAACCACAGCATCTACCATGAAGCAGCTTCTGCTACATAACAATTGCCTATAATTTTGAAAATCATGAGGTTCAAGTTCAAACAGCAGCGGCAGTAGGTGTCAGAGACTGCGTGTGGCTTTGACAGTCTGGCAGAAAAGGCTGGGTGGAGACAGGATGAGACTAGTCACCTAGGCATGGTGTCTACGTTGGACCTGGCTAGTCACCGAGATGGACACGAGCTGTTCATTGATTTCATGGATTTATTGCTGGACGTTGTACTGATACTGAGAGACGAAAACCCACTGTGGCAAGATTGTAAACTGGACATGGACCCTCTGGAAAAGTGAAACGGAATATCAAATACATCAGACATCTCATAAGACATAAGGTACAGGTTTAGGAAATACATTCAAAGGTATGCTATTTGATAAAAACTCACATACTAAATTGGGCAAGATATAAGATATGTTTTCACTGAAACCTTGCATTTGGCTTATATGCATGGCCAGGAAACTTTGACTGAATTTCTGTAAAAACTTATATGAGGATATAGGCAATCTCAGCAAATTCAAAATTTTAATTCCTTCTCTTCAATTAAAGAGACACATCCGACTGAAAATAACATGATGGCCATACACATCTGTTTATGGATATAAAAGCACATATAATACTTTCAGTGTTATCATTCTACAGACACAATTAAAAGTGTGTTTCGAATCACCTACACTACCTCTTACTGATGTACACAATTATATCCACCCAATCATATACACACAGATATGGACACACATAGACAAACACACGCTAACACTTTATTACTGATCCACCCACAGCTACTTACACACCCATATGTAAAGACATTCTTTTGCACCCCCTACACTAACACCTGGTGACATATTCACTGTTACTGTACTCTACCCCACATACACACACATATACACACACACACACATGCAAATCAATACACACACATACACACACACTTACATAGATACACACATATACAAACACACACACATGCATGCTTTCCCCACATACTCAAACCTTACCTAAAGTCATCAGAACTCAATACTTCCTGATAGTACATGACTTTGGCTTTGTGATGATGATGGTGGTGATGATGATGTTGCTTAAGTTTGGAGTTGGCAGAATGAGGTAAGCTGTGATATTTCCACTGTAAAATGTAGGAACCTGCAACACGTGCAACATGGGAACCCTGCAACAAATAATCAAATCAAATGTTATATACAGTGCAAAATTGGAAAATTACAGACTGAGATAGGTTAAAGCTGCATCAAGTTGGTGAGAGTAGAAGTACTGTAATCAAACTTGTACCATATAGATACTGCATAATCTACAAATGCTTCCCAATGATGACAGCAGAAGATATGGAGAGGATAGAAAGAGAAACAGGATAGCAGGGGCAGACTTCAACCTTGTCCTGCCAAGTTCATATTTCACCATCAGGTCAAGATGGTTAAAATTAATGAAACACAACATATTCCATATGGTGTATTTTAACATAATACTGTACATTTGAAAGCTGTTGAAAACATAAATACTGTAAACTTGATTTTTATGGACTAAAGATGCTATAACAGACCAAGCTAAGTGGGTGAAAATACATATGGTTTTGGTTCAATACTGCTTTTTACTGGCTTGGATGACGGGGAAGTGATACAGTCTGGCAGGAAAGGGGTTAAGATATTAAATGGGGGAGTTAGAGCAAGGCAGTGATGAAGAAATGAGAAGAGGTGGGGAGGGACAGTAAAGAGTGGGTGAAGAGAAAAAAGCTCAAGAGGAAAAGAAGAGGAATGTGCGACATTCCTGTTCTGCACGTAACATATGACTGGAGTCTAAAGACCATTTAGTTAAACCCTTTCATCACAATAATTTGGCTAAAACCTATTGTAAGCAATGGGGTACGTAAACTAAAAACAGGGCCAAAGTCCCTGAAGCTACTATAGACATGGATACAAACTTAAGTATTTCCTGACTGTATGACATTATCTCACTAAGGTCATCCTAGGGACCGTAAACCAAATATTAAAGCTGTCTGACCAGCGGTTTTGAAAAAACAAGCGACTCAACAGCTGACAGAGCTCTGCTGTGTTATGTAGAGAATAACCTTTTGTGACACATGTATTGATGAAGAGTTGGATATCTTTGATAGCTCATTTCAGGATGGCCTGACCAAAATGGAAAATAATTCTGTAAAAATACAGATTTGCATATTTCATCAGACTATATTAGTCTATAATAGCAAATAAACGAGAGTTAATTACATTCTAATTAAAGTAAACAAGACTTGCTTAAATCAAGATTTACGTCATAAAAAACAGCATATCTGTCAGGTTATAAAGAATCTTGAGCTGGTTATCTTTTAATATCAGTAGTTTCATCCTATTAACCAAGCACATTTTAACTTTCAAATTAACATTGTAAGTAAGTTCTGTTGAATAAGTTGAGACTGTACGTACTCAGAGAAAGCACACTAAAGAGACAATGTTTGAAACTTAAGAAGTTCAAGGTCATCAAAAGCATTATAAGGAATCATGTTACACTTTCATTGCACTGTTTACACAGATTGCATAATTGCTATAAATAGCACATGAGGAATCTTACAGACCAGCTTTACCATAAAAACCCTATCACTTTGACCACTCTCTTTTGACCACTCTATTTTTTTCCTCAAAAAGTAATCTTATTTTATCCTTACCAAGTCAACCATAAATGGAAATTAGAACTTTCTCTATCTCTATTTATTTGACCACCCTATCATGACAAACTACCGGTATTATGAGCAATTTCTTTTAGATAACATAAATGGTGGTTCAGAATATATCAAAGTTGGGATTCAGGAAAGTTGCCTTTACATGTTTTAATCCTCCAAGATGGTAAGCATTTCACTATGAACTGTCAAAAAAGTTGATCTTTCTGATAATTCCACACTAAAATTATTTTGGCTTTGATGATTTCCTAATTAATTCAATTATTTAAAATCATATTAATTATTTTTTTCTGGATGAATTGATAGGGTTTATACAGTACAAGAATTACATACATGTTAGTCAAATTTTGACCAAAAATGACAAAAAAATTCCTTAAAAATACACATTTGCATATTTCATCACAAATTTGAACAAATCTGAGTTGGGTTATCCCTATGGACCTATATACCAAATAACAAAGCTGTCTGACCAGCGGTTATGAAGAAGAAGATTTTTTACCAAAAACACCTTTTTGGCATTAATTTGCCTATTTTCAACAATATCAAAAAATTAAAAAAAATAGTTTCTCAAAATCATATTTTTCATCTACACAACAAATATCAAATCAGTAAGTACTGCTGTTCTCAAGATATTTGAGTGGACGGACGCCTCACAAACGGACATACATACATACATACATACACACATACATACATACATACATACATACATACATACATACATACATACATACATACATACATACATACATACAGACTGACGACGGACGCCGGACGGATACCCATCCCAATAGCTTCTATAGACTATAGTCTATAGTAGCTAAAAAGAGGGAAGGTGGGGCTGAACAAGTGAAAGTTGACCTATAAATAATATTGCAATCTTCACATACCTGTACGCTCTCTCCGGCTTTACAGACCAGAGGTGATTCGGACACACTGTAGTCTTTCCCACATTCCATGGATTTATCCAGGATGACATTGGTACCTCCTATGGCAGCTTCCACGGCCTCTACAACAGATGTGGGTTCCTTGGGAATGCTGATAGGCTTTCTAGACCTTAGCACACTGAATACGATGTCACCTCGCAGCACGTCAAAGTCCCATGTTATCACTTGGTCTTTTTCTTCTATGTTCACAAGAATCTGAAAAGAAAACAACAAAAACAAACCATCGAACAAACACAAACAACATTAGAAAAGGTTGACTAAGTCAAAATATCTACTTCAACAAGCTGAAGTCTACATACATTGTAGTCATCAATTATCCTGCATATACATACAGTAACATACAGATCATGTTTCAGTTATGTTCATTGCAATGTGGGTACATAAATAAAATTAGTAATTTGACAAGTAAAGGTTTCTGTCAACAGTTACTTTGAGTTCAGGCTCTGGAAAGCCAAAATTCTCAGTCCAACATTACATGCATGACCTTTGACACTAAAAGAAATTATCACATGAAAACTACCGGTGATATCATGAATCCATCCAACACCTATAAAAGAATATCACTGTTCAGCGTGGTTTGGTTGTCAATGATTCGCAAATATACAACAGATATATATAGATGATGCCAAGTCATGGCATATAGATCTTATTAATTAACTTACTTTTCATCCAAAAAGTCCCAATATCATAATATGTATCAAACAATCTTAATTTGGGCCATATTTTATCTCCTGATACAAATTTACATGAATTTTGCTGTGAGTTGCATCTCAAATTTCACAATAGAGTATACAATCCTGAACTAAGATTTTGGGCTCCACTGAAAAGAGCTTGGAAAACAAAGAATAAACTCAACCCAAATCATGTGGTTCACGCCATCTAAGTTCTAGCACCAGATGAGAAGAGCGCCCTCACATGGTATAATGGAAAAACAATAGCAGTCACTGAAGATTACTTGATTTGCTACAGAGGGCGCTACACCACACTGAACAGAAGTCCAAGGAAGAAAGTGTAGTATAATAGAATCTCACACCCCCAAGGACCTGGGATCGAATTTCTCACACTTGTTGGGGATATTTGTCTCACACAAGCCGCAGGCGAGTGTGAGACAAAATGTCCCAAACTCGTGTGAGAAATCTGATCCCTGGTCCTTGGTGTGTGAGATTCTTTTTCTCACATGACCACAAAATGTGTTAAATTCACATTGGACACGTACAAAATTATCAAAAATCGTGACAACTCTGTCGTCTGCCACTGTACTCTGACCTGCTTACTTTGTAGTATCGGCCCGTGTGTTACTCGTCGTGCCATTGGATAAAATTTTGCGCGTGGAATGAAATCAACTGTTCATCATCCAATCAGAGCTTGTGTAATATTTACTGCAGAGTGTGGGACGATTTCTTAGAGTGTGAGATCGATTTTTCCCACACCGTCGATCCCGCACTCCCAGTGACCAGGAATGTGAGAAAAAGCCATCTATCTCTCTCTATATTTCTAATTTAAATGAAATCTGTCTGACACAGAGGCTCTTGGCAGGCATAATCATAATTGACAAAGAAGATGTCTTTGAAGATAGCCTTAAAATCCAATGGCAAAATTATATTCAAACTATAAATTCTGTGCACAAATTCTACACAACAGTATATATATGCATATCACAGAAAGCCCCCCTCCCCCTATTTGGAAACATTTGAGTTTCATGGATCAGCATTGCACCAACCTGAAGGTTGACAATCTCACCTCATGTGGTGTTCCCTTGACAAGAGACACCGATTTGTAGATTGTTTCTGAACACAGTTGCCTTTCATCTGGGTCATAGAGATCTTCTAATGATCGATACAACGACTTCGGGACTAGACCGCCCTCTGGAATTTCACACTGGAAAAAATTAAACACAAGTTGTGTGAGTTTCAGATTCCTGGTGAACAGAATTACAGTGACAGACACATGGTATGAAAATTTTATTCTCTGTCAGGACAAAAACTGGTTGGCTTCTCTTCCAACATTTCAGTCAGTTACAACAGCTGTATGACTTATGTACAGGATGGTGTTTATGTCAATGAAGACAACAAGGAAATGGAAACATAATAAAACAACTCCATACATTTGATTCTTTTGATACAAGGATATCTTATTGGGCAGTGTACAACTCTGTCATAGTTTCAAAAGCAATTCCTGTTGTGTCAACTCAAATAGACTCTCTCTCTCTCTCTCTCTCTCTCTCTCTCTCTCATATGTAATCATTGCTAATTTTCAAAATAACTTACAAAGCAATCTCCTGTCAAGAAGTCTGGGATATAGTGTGGATCAATGTAATCTGTTAATCCACCCTTTTCAAGGTAGTCATTTCCACCATAAATCATGAACTTTTTCCGTGTGTTCTCATCGATGAACGGCGAGATGAGCGTCCACAGCACCGGGAACACGCGAGGTGCTCGCACAATCAGCAGCCTGGCCATGGTTTCTGGGTAATTTGCCTCCACGACTTCGATGACACGAAGTAATGCCCTGACACCAGGTCGCCACAGATGTCTCATACTCAAGCCTTCAAGATCCACTATACAAGTCCATGCACTGAAAGCCAGTATGAGATGAATAACATTACAAACTGCTTCTCTATTATCCATATGTAGTGCAGCATTCAAATGAATAACTTCACAACATCTTATAATCATTGTACAAAATCAAATTTTGTCACGTAATAATCCAAAATGATCACGTCAAATGAACTGTATGCAACTGACAACAGATACTTACAGGTACAGGAGACCTGACGAATAGATGCATAAAATCTTTCAAAAATTTTGCCCTGCCCACTACTAAAAGTTTAAAACAAGCAGATACTCAGTTTGCTCAATGAACTTTCTGAATCAACTTATGAATTTCTGGAATTAGCCCAGCATCAGTTCATGTTATAGGTGAAAAGTAATTTTGCATCGGAGAAATCTTTCTCAAGTCAGCGATGTGTCAATTTAGCTGACAGGGCACGCTGCAATTAAGACAAATCGCCTGATATATTAATGAATATCTCTGAGTTCATGATACAGTCTACAAGGCTATGAAACAATTGAACTGACTTCCCTTGGCTATGTCCCTAAACTCAATTAAGTTTGAACACTGGGGAAAACTCCCTTGACACTAGCTTTCTCTGGATGCCTTTTTGGATGTAATGAGAATGGAACTAATTATACGGGAATTCCCATTTCTACCTTACCGCTGTGAAAGGTTTTCATGAAGTGAACTCCACTGGGACCCTACTTTCAATTGAATGGCTATTCATTGGGTGAGAAATTAGATTAAAGAAATTGTAATTCCGAGCAGGTACTACAGAGTGCCTTTGTACAGTGCTTACATGTTACAATACAATAGACACAATGTTTACTACGCCACTTTCACATTTTGGTAGGCATAATTATATGACAAGTTGCCATGACAACGTCTCATCTGCAATTTCCTTGCTTCTCCAAAGACGAAACTTTTGAAAATTGAATTAATCTAATTTTATTAGAGCTCCATTAATTGTACCTTTTGATATATTCTCCAGTATTTTTGTTCAACTTGTTAAAAAGCCTTCATTTTTTACCCCCTCAAAACATGTTGAAATTGCCTAGTGTTCAATATGTCAATGTATATGTCATGTCTTACGTCATTTTTGTCAGCTGAATTTACATCAAGGCAAGAATGCCTTCATCAACAGTAACATAGTGTACACAGTGTATGGTCTTGGCAAGGCTAATGCTTTGTATTTCAAAACACTTTGAGTAGTAAAATAAGAAAATCTATTTGTGTTGTAATCTAAATGTAACTAATATATTATAAAGAATTATGGATATTGTCCATTTCATCAATAGTAAACCCAACTGTGTGTTGTTTGCCTGTAAACAAAATCCATCAATGAAGTTGCTATCGGCAACTCCCAATACATTGGCTGATTTCACAACCCTGATATCCATGAAATGATATTTTTCATATTAGAATAAATACAACTTTCAACATTCTAGATACTAAGGGATTCAGACACTGAGGTTTTCACAGCCTGGAGCTGTAAAACTTCATTAAGGACAAGTTTTTTATTTTGCAAAATAGCAGCTATACTTGGGAAGTCTCTATCTCAACACTGGTGGCGCTGTTGCAAAATATCAATGCCATAGGTGCCAGCATGGAAGGAAGACAGTGAAGGGAAATGATGATATCCTACTTCCATGGAAAAGTTTGAAACACGATAGTGGAAACATATTACTCTCTGACATGGAATCTGAGGTGTTTGTACATGTTACTTTGCAGAATGTCCGTGTCTATCTGTCTGTCTGTATATGTGTGGGTGCATGTGGTATTCACGTTGGTATTCCACATCAATTGGACACATTTGATAGGTTATGCAATTCCAGCCTTTCCACCCCAAGGAAGAATCTGCAAGTCCATGACAAGGAACAGGGAATATTTTAGCACATCGAAAATTCACTGCATTCTGTTGAATATATTTTGCTTATTTTTACTTTCTGCTAATTGTTGCAATATTAACCACCTTTGGCTTAGCTAATTATCAAAGACTCTTAAAGGTTAAGTTAATTTGATGTTAACCCTTTGAGCGCCAAAGTCAATTTTTGTCCCTTATATCAAAATATATGCCAGTAAATTTTTTTTCTAATTTTTGCTAAAATTTTGATAAAAAACTGAAGCCAATAAAATGTGATGTTCATTTGGTCCAAAATTGCCAAAAATATTACAGAAAAATTCACAAAATTGGTAAGATCTTGCACCCTATAATTTTGGTGGGAAAAATTGCAGTGCTCAAAGGGTTAAAAATACACCTGGCCACAGTCCTCTTACTACTGTTTTAAGCACTCAAAGTGATGGTCCTTGGGTCTTATTAGTGTCTGTTTTGTATTTGAGAGGGCAGGTATATTGTCAGTCATTTTGAAACACACCGGACGATAGATCTGCAGTAATCATAATCTGATATTTACTGTTCCCTTGTGAATTGTTATTGGCTCAATCCAAATGATGGACAATTAACAACTCCCTCATGTCTCATGTTGTCTTTGGGAGATTAATTCTTAATTATGTTGAAATATAAAATGCCCCCGGGGAAATCACAAAATGCCGAAACAAAAGACAAAACTGAGCAGGGGATGTGTTCAGGGTCACTCACCCGATTGGTTTACCGGTAGCTCTTGTGGCTTCCTCTGTTCTTCGTAGTCCGTCCTCCATGACAGACAACACCTGACAACAAAGCAAGGTATTAATGCACATTGTGAGAATTTCAACTGAAGTCAAGAAGCTAAGGTTCTGAATGCAAAATTTCATTCATAGGATAAAGACAGTAAATCAAGGAAAGTACAAAGTTGCTAATTTTTCACATGAAAGTGAATGGGTACCATGCTGCAATATTAACACTTCCCACTTATTCAAAGGATATGAGCATCCAGAAAATTTTTTTACGAGTTTCACATTTTTGAGGAAGTCTTAATAACTTGTTTTCAATTCCATATTTGGTTGTCAATGAAATGTATACATACTCTACCATGTAACTTTACTTTTGCTTTTATCATTTGCACTGGTACACAGACTTCGATTTTTGTATACATTTTCACGTGCGATATCTGAACTGCACATTTGAGGTTTTCTATCATATTTCATCGTATATTGAACATCAAACACACATTCACTAGTGGTGGACACTTTTGCCGTAAATTTTGATTTCACACTCACATGTCTGAGGACGCCTTCCTCCCCGACGGCTTTCATCAGACCTTTGACGTCCATGTTCCCCAGCCTCAGAACATACACTGGTCTGTTATCTGTCAAAGAGAGATTTGAATGAGTCATTATACCTTCACATCCTCTATATATTCCTGAACAGATGCCATATATACCAACAGAAAAGAACACAGCTGCACACAAATTATGACACTGGAAAGGCTGAAACTAGAAACTAAGAAGATGTTTTTGTCTTGATCGGATGCAAATTTTACTATAATAAATTCCAGCTTGATGGCTTTTCAAAGACACAGACAACATACAGACAAAGGAAACAGCTGTTGGATATGGAAGTAGACTTGTTCATTAATTATTTACAATATCTTTTGTTGGGATGATTGAGGATGTTCCCTTACTAGCACAGCTTGTGGGAAGTGAATACCAAGGCACACTCACAGCTGTTGAAAAAAGAGCAACTCCACACAGCATGTATGTTCTTTCATATTCACACAAAGCCAATGTGAAGAATATTCATGTCTCTCTGTTGCATAATTTTTATTATTCTTTATAACATGAGTCACGCATACAAGTTGATATTGTGACAGCATACAGATGGATACACGGCATACATTGACTACAGGGACAAATATACATACTCAAACAAGCACCACAGTCATGTTCATCCACAGCAGCATGAGAAAGAAGCTGCCCCTATCCCACTACACTCTCCACTCAAACATTTGCCCAACTCCCCAAATATGTTCTCCTCCCAACTTTGCTCCTCTCCCGCCCACTCTCATCCCCTATATGTACCTAGCCTCTCTCCCTTTACACCCTCCCCTCTCCCTCCACATAATAACCATTACCTAGCCCTCTCCCTCAAAACACCTCTATTCCTACCTTTGTCAACATAATGCCACCCCCCTGAGAAGTACTGAACAAGGACTTCTGGTGGCACCCATGTCTTCAAGATTTTATCCACTTGGTGTTGTTTTCTCCATGACAGTGATCGCGCCAACATTTCATGAGCTTTTTCAACATTGAAATCCCGTGCACGAAGAAACCTCAATAAGATAGCATCATGAGGCATCTGAATATTAGGAAAATATTTAATAATTATTAGAAAATATTTAATATTATTAGAAAATATTTAATAATTATTGGAAAATATTTATAATTAAGATGAGATCAACATGACAACAATGCTGAGAAACACATGCCCCATTTCAATAAAATACTTTCCCTTCTTCTACGTTCTGGTGGACATAAATGTCAATATATTTGAAGCTTTAACATGGCATTTTCAAAATCTTAGTTTCATTCTAACAGCTAGTAGACGTTTGACTCTGCAATAGTGTGCTCTACTTCAAGAGAAAAGGATGATATAAGGGTCTGACCCTAAAAATCCACTATGTCATGACTGTTTCAGATTTTGGACAGAGATATGCACTACTACAAATACCCATGCCATATGCTCACTGGGTTTCAAATGCATCAAAACCACACTTGCTTGAGGTTATGTACACAGTGAAGGACCCTTTTACCCCCCCCCAAAAAAAAAAAAAAAATTCAAGGATTCTTACATATTGCTGATTTCAGAGTTTCTCTCACAAGAAGACATAATTTATTTAAATCAATGGTTTCCACTTCATGTCTTAATATATTCCTGCTATCTTGTTTGCATTAAAATTGTCACCTACGCTTTTTGAAACAAGTGCTTTCATGCTGTCTTTGTCGTACACTTCAAAGTAGCAATGCTATGATTGGCTATAAAATGTGAATGCTTGATCTGTTGAAACATTTCAATTAGCAGTCCGGGTCATTTCCAAAATTGGCGACTCATTATGGTAATATATTCCGGCCTTTAGCCAATCATCGACCAGATTATTATTATTAAGAAAGTACAGGTCACGCTGGGTCACAAATTACCCACCAAGTGTGATCGGCAGTTTTGGACCGCTTATTAAGCCTCTGTCTTGTGAATTTCGATGAATTTCGACTGTCAACATAATCCACGTGTTTTGCAGAAGGTCATGTCCAACAAGAAGTCCGAAGAGTGAAGAAATATTCGAAATATTGACGATTCATTTCTACCCCCAGTTTATTGATTTCGCTCAAGTACCGAGAATCATTTTGTGGATGTTCGTCATCTCTATTAGAAATACTGTTATAAAGGTTATTTGTGTAGGTACGCGTATGGCGTTTTGCAAGAAGAAAGAGCGATGTCAGAGCTGTAAAATGATACATGTTTTATAGTTGTCAAACGCAGACTAAAAGTGGTACACAATTTTGAAAATGTGTTGACAGAGTGGCCACAAAACTGTTCGACATACGGTAGAATTTGTGATCGCTGCCATCTCCGATACAAATGGGGTTTTCTGAATGATCTGTGTAGGTACACGATTTATATTTCGCAGGACTTCAGGCCAGAGCCCAGGAATCATAGCGATATATGGGGTTTGGTTGTCTAAGCCAGAATAAAAATGGTACGCAATTTTGAAAATGTGTTTTGACAGAGTGGCCACACAACGGTTTGACATTATGACAGAATACGGCGCGAGAGTTCGACACAGTATGGCGTACGTAACGAAGGACGCATGTGGAGGTTGCCAGGAAGTACAATTTTTACTGATGGCGTGCTGGCTGCTGATTGGCTAATGAGAGGGGAACATATTATGGTATAGCGTCGCCAATTTCGGAAATGACCCGGACTGATTAGGGTATGTATCATCACAGCATAAAGTGTATGTCAGAGGTACCTAAGTAGAATATATGAAAGCACTTGTATTGTGTTGACATGTTGTGTATCACTGCAATTTGGTTTACAAACTTCCATTTTTTCTTGGTAACAGGGGCCTTTCACCATGTACCTATGCCCAAACCACTGTGACCCCAACCCCTTTACTCTGACCCCAGCTCTGGTCACCAACCAAACCCCCTAGCTACATGTATGATAATGACACATCCAAACTCCTAGCTATGATTACAACCCGTCCAAACCCCCTAGCTCTCATTACAACACATCCAAAAACTTGGAGTTCACATGCATGTGATACTGAAATGATATGTTTAACAGTCATTACGAGCAGACGTTGTAAACTTTAACCTAAAACAAAAGTGCCATATTTTAATTTATACACGATGTAAACATCCACCTAGCCGTTGAGAATGTTTAGTTTTTTAAACAACGTCAAAGGATATATTTTCTATACTTCTAACGTTTTTAATGTTTTGTGTCTCATCCATACTTTGCAAGTCTTTATCTTTATCTGTTACTACCTTAACACAAATTGTTTTGTGTCATGTTTCAGAGCTTTGAAACGAAAGTAAGAGACCAAAAAAGTATTGAAAAAATTTGAGGGGCTGAATATCTGTCCCCGAGGTACATTCTACTGTGAGGAGAGACTCTGTGAAACAAATACTGAAATGACATTTGCATCTCTGACGACAATTCTGTCTTATACTCACCTTCCCTTTGTGGGTTTCACTCAGCCATTTCCGAAGCTGTACAAGCCTACTCTCTTGCATGGGATTCAGGTCGCCAAGGAAACGCTGGATGTAGTCTTCATCAACATTGGCCACTGGATGCAAATCACATCGGTATGTTGTTTAATGTGTATATCAGAGAAAATCACAAAGACCAAACGTACACAATGTCTTAAGTTGTGAGTGTGCTCTACTGTATAAAAATGTTTCTGACTTACTTGTTTGCATTGATGGACATTAACCCTTTGAGTGCTGTATTTTTTCCCACCAAAATTTTAGAGCAACACGTTACCAATTTTTATGAACTTTTCGGTATTTTTTTTGATAATTTTGAACAAAATGGACACAACATTTCATTGGCTGCAGTTTTTTATCAGAATTTTGGCAAACATCTGACAAAAGTTGACTAAGGTTATTTTTATATTATAAAGAGTTACAAAAATGGACTTTGGCATGCCAAGGGTTAATAGGAAATCCTGGCGTATTCAGCCATACTGGCTTCTTCAAAAGAAATACAATGCATATGAAGCTGTACATATTAAGATGTGCAATATGATTGCCACGGATGTTATTTTTAACAATGTCTGTCGAGAGAATACACATGAGGGTTCTCTGTTGTTTAAGTTGTTGGCATACAACCTGGAGATTGTTAGAGTTACAGTACATCTGAAATACACACCAAGGGCCTTTCAATGGTTTTATGTTTTTGATATGGTTTGGAAAGAACTTTTAAATTGTTTGGGACTAGATGTAAAAATCAACATGTATTCATCGAACAAAAACTCTCATGTAAGGTGGATGGTAGTCACAGTTAAAAACATTGATTTTGGATGTTTTTTAAAACAGGACAAAGCCAATGTACTGAACACTGATATAAATTGTACGACCATCACACAGTTATAATACAAAGTTGGACGTCCTGTGGACATCATACAAAGACAATGTCCGATACGTATAATCAAAACCGGCACACAGCCACTGAACAAGTCACAAGGACAAGGGTGCTTGGATGTACAACCACTCACAGGCAATTGATGGGCAAAGTAAAACCAGCACATAGATATATCAAACACAGACACTGATGTTAGATGTTAAACCAGCATAGAACCACTGAGTAAAGATCTATGATAGATGTATGAGTAACACACAGCAATGTTATGAAAGTATTAAATGTTAGATATAAGCTAGCATGTTGCCATGAAAACACTGATGTTAGATGAAAGCTTGCATGAAGCCATGGAAATATTGATTTTAGATGCAAGCCTGCATTAAGCCATTGTGAGTACAAAAACACTGACGTTGGATATAACACCAACATACAGCCATTGAATACAGACAAGGATGTTAGATGTACAACCAACACATGGCAATTGGGCAACAGAATTTTGATGTTAGACGGATTAACCACCACAGTGACACAGCCATAGTGTAGAACCAACCTTCGGTAAGTTTCTTCCCACCGCATGCCCCGTTCTCACTGTCAGCTATCCTACCATTTTCCCTGCTCTCCGGAGGAGGGCTGTGCACCGGTGAGTTAAGTGCCTGCTTGCCTTTACCTGCCGGCTTGCTTGGACTTCCGTTTGCTTGGTGGGTCTCCGCCCAGGTAGGAATGTGTGTCACTCCCTCTTCCAAAAGTTCATTTACATAATATTGGATGATTTCTTTGCCCTGTGTGAAAGAAAAATTACGTGCACAGTTGTTTTACAATCTGAATATTTGTTGAAACTATCAAGAATGAGTTTAGTTTATAAATGAAACCTGCTGACAATATTTCATATCATTATAGACACTGCAATCTGATTGGTCAGATGAAGAAAATCCTTTTTTGAACACTTCATGCCAGATTTCAATGTACCATTATTTTACAGCAATGAACTGTCTCAGCGACAGGTTTACCACTCAGTTTTGACCAGTTAACTCCATATACATGTGTGTACTTGCTATCCTTCTTGTATGTACAGCTGTCATGAACTGGTCAAAATCTTGTGGCATACATGTACCTGTCGCTGAAGGTGGTTTATTTCTTATAAATATCTTACAATTCTTCTGACCTTCTTTGATACATGTCTATACACAGAACACTGATGTTAAAGCATCCCTGCACCTCATGCCTTGCAAGTAAAGATAAAAATACCGCAATTGGTATACGGTGTCGCTCACATTTGATCAGAATTAGTACATACCAGTATGGGTACCAAAGATCAACAATAAATGTTGTTTCTATCTGTTCAGTGCAGGAAAATTCTACGTTGATGTTATGACAATGATTTCTGCACAGTACAACCAGAAAAACAACAAGAAATATAAAATACCGTCAATGACGCTGTACCTTCTCTAATGTGTGGCCAGGTCAGGTAATTGGTTGTTGGCATGGAGTTGTTGGTAAATAGTTGATGATGTTGGGGCATGAGGTGGGATATGGACTCAAAGAACCCAAAAGATGATTAAATACATCAATCAAAAAAATTCTAAGCTACAGTATAAACTGCCTAAAGATAGTTCAATGTGGAAAAAAGTTAAACAATTCAGAAATAAGAATTAACAGTCCAAAATAGTAATGACGCACTTCCCTACTGACCTGAGTGCATGTGAAATACACAACCTGGCATCTGTAAATTAAATGTATACCAAGTGATCATTTCCAGTCACTTTTAACTGTTTTTAATGGATTTTCCAAAGAGTCCTGTGGAAATGATGAAAAACGCTTATCTGGTCTTGTGTTTGTATAACCTCATGGCTGATAATTGTCATAGTATTGAAAAAAAATTGAAAGTGAAGAAATTACAGTTTTTAATAGGCATATCCTTGAAATACATGACCGTGTAAAGAATATATGCTAAAAGTGTTTAAGAGTAAATTTCTTTTCAAAAAATAATTCAATTTGTGACCAAAGGATTTTTATTCTTTGAGTTTACAAATTCAAACATTGCAATTTGTTCAATCATCTTGTGCAGTGCAAAATTTATAAAATGACTGAAAAACAAAAAAAATTGGCAGAATTACAGTCTTTGTGATGTAAAATTATGGGGTGACATCACGATAATTGTTAATCTGTTTGAAGTACTAATATACTATAATTTAAAAAAGAAAAATTCATGCAGAAACCAGTGTTCTCCCCAGAGCTATTATAGAGTGGTGGCCGCCACTCTATAATTTTTGGTAAACAATAGAAACTCATTACCATAACAATTACATTTATTGTTATGCAAATTGGCCACCACTCTATCAGAAAATCCTGGGGAGATCACTGAGAAACGGTAAAATATATTGTCAGCAATGTAGTGTTAATTTTGACTTGACATCAAAATATGCCTTTGCTGGATACCAAATATATAGGGCAAAATATCAGCCATGTTCAGCAAAATCCACACAACAGCATTGATCCTTTTCTAATTTGATTTGATTTGCTTATGTTATCCTTGTATGACAGTCAGTACAATATGGAACTTGAACACAACACAGTGAATAAGTATGCTGTAAATGAAATGGTGTGGCTGCATCCACATGCAGCAATAGGAGTGCCTTTGTCTCTCACCCCTCATTTCCAACCTGTCCCATCCCTGAAAAAATAGTTTGGTCTTATATTTATAATGTTAATAATTTCTGTATTTGTTAAAATGTGCGCATCTCAAAAACTTTTGATCATAAACATTTTCATTGTTTTTTATAGCTGACCAATCAGTTAACCTGTTTATTTTGAATATTTGCGCATTTTTCCTCAGTATTTGACATTTTCTGAATACCTCCTTATTCAGTTTGTCATTTTCTAAAAGTTTAAATGCTCCATTGTGTGGTCAAGCTTTCCACAAGCATCAAATGTGGTACTTCATATAGGAGGGTCTGCCTCTAGAGGGCGGGCATCATGAACACTCCTGTGTTTGTTGGTTAATTCCTCCACGTAAACTTCTGATTGTACTGTAAACATTGAACATGGCCGACGTCCGATTTTCCTGTCTAAAACTTTCACTCATTTTCGTTCATATGACTCTGAAACTCCAGGAAACGATTGGGAAGAAAGGGTTATCTTGAAATATTGAGGTACTCGCCGATATTTTGCAAAATTAAATGAGAAAAAATGCAAGGAAAATGCCGACAGGCTTACACAATGACAGTTTTCAGACTCGGAGGCATATGATCATCTCTGCAGCTTATGCAACAGGCCCAGATCACGTGAGGCCATGAGGGGATATCCACGCAACTCAGTACCAAACACTAGCGCTCACAGAGTGAGCAAACACAAAGTGAGTACCCCTAACGTAAGCTCAGTAGTCTGTAATAGATTGTAGTCAACCTTGGAGAAAGGCTTAACACTGTGGCTATGCCGCTAAGTCCCTTCAAAATCGTTCTCCCACACCTCAACCTGAGCCACGAACACCCCCACCAGTTTATGATATGACCCATCACAATGGCATGACGTCAACGGATCTTGACAGACGGAAGTCTTGACAGACAGAAGTTCTTGACAGCAGCATATTGGTTTTCAACTCTAATACCTTCTCTGTCTATAAATAGACACGAGAAGGTAATAAAACCAGAAAAACAAGAATGACAAAAGTTGGACATGCTGCTACAGAGAAATAGCTGTTGATCAAAATTTTTTAAATTTCACCACATTTTTTGCAAAGAGCTTCTCAGCTTGTCAAAAGATGATCTGCAACATTTCGCGAAATCTATCAGCAATATAAATCACTTGGCCATATGTATGTTGTAGTTACAGCTCGCAATCTTATTTGCGCTAGTGATATGGATGTACATTGTATTCTCAGACAGTGTTGAACTAAATTTAAAAATTATAAATCTGAAAATTTACTCAGAAAAAAAAATTAGCACAGCTTTTCTCATTTGGAAAAAAATTTTTTTAGAAATTTACAATTGTAAAAAAAAAATGTTCACAATTTCATTGTGACCTCCCTCCCTCCCAAGATCTAATGGTCCATCCCTAAGTTTGAGCAGGTCTGTTAATATGCAACAGTTCACAAACAATGACAGGAAATGACTCAAGGTCAGTGGAGTATCCTGTTTCAGTCATTGGCATGCCACCACTCCTGAACATTTGCAGAATTTCCCTTTTTCTTACCTCATTTGCACATTTTTGACACTGACCTGTTCATTTGAACAACGTCACATCTCAACCCTTCATCTACCTGTACACCAAATACTGAGATGGTAGCTTAGGCGGTATGGGAGCTTTTGCGTGTGACGGACACACATCTGCACATACATACCCACATACATACATACACAGACATACAGATGCCACCGACTCACCATATAAGCTCTTTTTGGTATTTATATCAATACCAAATATAAGCTAATAAAAATCAGATATCATTTCAACATGCAAAGAAAAGATCATAACATCAAATGAAAAATTTGTAGCAAATAAAGTATAGACGTAAAGGCCATACACCTTGAACCTTCAATCAACCCATGATGAAAACAGACATGACAGAAATGTCCCACACAGCTTTATTTTTAGTTTTAACTCATTTTCACACATCACCTTTGCCTTTTAATGTTTTCTTTTTTATTTTTGGTTTTCACAACTTTCACACATTTTCTTTTACTTTCCTGATGTTTACTGAACATTTATAGTTTTAACACCTTTCACAAATTATGACATTAACTTTTTTTATGTTTTCTGAACAATCACTATTTTAACATATTTCACACATACTGACATTGACGCTTTTGATGTTTTCTGAACAAATATGATTTGAAAACATTTCACAGGTATTGACATTTTACCTTTTTGATGTTTTCTGCATATCTCTTCATGCATATTTTCTCCACCATGTTTTCAAAGCCAAAGAAAGACTTGACATCCAGACTGGCATCTTGTTCAAACAATGTCCAATCAGAATTCTCTGGATGTACCTACAGAAAACACACAAATGACAGAATTGCATGACTGGCAGATAATCACTTTTTTCAATGAAATGAACTTTACAAATATGAATAAATTACTACGTAAACTGAGCATTTGACAAAGATCAACTACTTCGTTCTTCTTTGCATATTCTGGAGACCTAAGCACCTTATCATTTTATATAACGGTAAAATCTCACAATCTTGAACATCATTACCACTTGATCATCATCATCATCATCATAATCATCATTAATATAATCATTTTTTGTAATCATCATCACCATCATCATCATCATCATCATCATCATTAGCAGCAGCAGCACCATCACTACAACCATCCTCTTACACACAAATTTTCCTCCTACTAGTACTAGCAGTACCAGTCAACAAAAGAACAAACGACATTTTTTGTCCAAAAAAAAAATCAATTTTACAGTATTATGTTTTCAACAACCTCCAAATGTACAGTATTATGTTAAAATACATCTTATGGAATACGTTGTGTTTCAGTAATTTTAACCGTCTTAACCTGGTGGTGTAATATGGACTTGGCAGGAAAAGGGTTAAAGACCAGTAAGATTTTGAAAATAGTAACATCATGCAAAACTTGCATCCTAAACAAAGATAAACAAAATGTTGCTTTTACTGAACAACACAGATCTCTAATGTCCACGATATATGCAATGAAACTACTGTATTTCTTATATACCTCACCTTGACAACCATGTAATGCTATGAAAAAAGCGCTCTCACATCCATGCAATAATTTTAAATATCAACCCCCAGCCCAGCAGCTCATATTTCTGTGAACACATCCTTTATTATATCTACTTTTTATTTCATTTGCAAAAGAGCATGCACGCAATTCAGAAAGTGACGTGTACACTTTCAATTATGGCTGACAATATGATTCAGCGGATGGCAGAAACTACAAAAAGAAGAGCTGGATTTCTCAACCCATTGTGAAGACAACAATGAGGCAATGGTAAGAAATCAACATTCAACAACTGTAAATGAGTTCACAAAATCGCAAAGAAGACCATGTACAGTCCACATCATCTGAGGGTAAATCACTGAATGTATGATGTGATATGACATTGTCCACAGCTGTCACATATTCAACAGAGACTAATCACACTCACAAGTTATCTTTGTCCACTTAAGGTAGATGGCACCTCGGGGACAGATATTGGGACTTTGAAACTTTACCAATTCTATTCTGATCTACCCCTTGTGAGGGTTCATTATAAAGCTCTTGGTGAAAGAAAACTTTTCACCGGCTTAGTTTTTCGAAAATCGAAAACTGTATTTTTCTTCATAGTGTAAACAAAGGGATGGCGAAAATTTTGAATTTCAAATATCTTCAAATCTTAGGTATTTTGTTTCCCTTGTACAAAAATTTGCACGGTGACCTGTGATTTTTATTCTTGATTTTGAAAGGGAATGATTGAAAGATTCATTGAGGAAAGTTTGAGCAACATTTAAGTCTTTCATTTTGGAGGCGCATAATACCTTAAATGGAGAGGGCTTAAAAACCAGACATCATCTTCCCTAACAGTAATTTGTGCCTTAAAATTTCCACTTAAAAGCCTAATAAATTAAATTCAAGGGGCAACTTAACAACCTTTTTCAACATGATACGGTATATTATAAAACTTTGATGGACTGTGTACGACGGTTTCGGCCCTCATTAGTATGTTCAGAGCGCCCCTACTGTACCACCTCAGGCTGAAAAAAGCCACAAATACATGTACAGTCCATACAGATTATTCAGACAATATGAACATAACCATGGTAGAGACCAATGGCAGTTGCTGACAGAATGAAAACATGAAACCATTTCCTGAGAGAACACTTATCTATCCACCCTGAAACAACTTAATTATGAAATTGTTTTCATTTGACAGCTCTATAAATGACGGAAGTTTCACACTTTACTTAGTTTCATTTATCCCATTCATTGCTGGAAAAAGAATCAACTGGCAATCCACCAGTTAATTAAGTGATAGGATCTCTTTCCAGAAGAACTATTAATTAACCTGAAAACAGTCAACTCCACTTTAATTAACAATGAAAAATTAACTGCTATTGATAAATTGGTTTCACTATAGTGATGAGAAATTTTATTTTTCTTTACCATTTGGTGCTATTTCTATATCATTATTAAAATGTCACAAGGCGGACCACTGGTCTCATACAATTCCATGGACAATGGTTCTTGCAATACATTTTAAGACAAAATCAAGGATTCTGACCACACTTCAACTCAATGAATACACAAGCAAAACATCAAAGAGATGAATTAAGCTGTTTGAGGAAAAGTTGAAAAATATAAAGTTTCATAAAAATCCATAAATCATTACTTTAAAACGATTCAATGAAAAAAATTAAAAGAATTTTACGAAGATATTTGCCCGAGCAACCATCCAACAAAATTTACAAAAAAATAACCGGAGAGGTTTTAAGATATCTCTGTCTATACAAGATACAAAAATCCATGGCATTAGTCAGTTGGGCCTAGAGTACATGTACGGTCAAAAGGACTGGAAATGATCAGATCTTTGTTTCTAATTACCGAAAAGGTTAACTTGAAGATTGTTAGGGCTTAGATTTCCTTGTGATAATAATGCAACCCTTTAGTTTTAAATATGCTTCTCATGTTGACAATATGACATACACAGCAATGGATGATATAGAATTGTAATATTTCGCTGACCAAGTCTGCATGTAAGTTAATGACTTCAAACTAGAGGTAGCAGTCTGTTTGTTTATGAGTTCATCACAATTTGAACAAATTTGAACGAGATCCTCCAACCAGGAAACAACAACAAAAATACGACAGCCACTACACTACATGTACATGAAGTTTTCATCAAGAAAAGTTCTGTGAGTAGATACATGCAGCTGTTTGGCGATGCATGGCAACAGAAACACCACATGCTTGATAAGCATGAACTCAGTGACAACATGGCTATTACATCTTGGTTTGCAATTTGATGAGCATAATCCACTAATCATCAAAATTGTCAAGATTCATTATCAGACAAGTATTATCATTTTAATTCAACATATAATGACATCAATCAAGATTTAGATCAACAAAGGCATTATCATTCATCATTTTCCCCTGCAGCCATGTTTCTTTTTCTTGTTAGCTATCATGGTGATGATTGATAGTCAAAAACTCTAGAATTCTCTCGAGCAGCACACCTCAACTATTTACTGACATATCAGTACACATAACAACAGTATCCTTACACAGTAGGTAGTAAAAATGAAATATTCCAATTTTTGATAAAAAATAAACTGCAGTGCATAAAGGGGACACAGTCTTTACATACAGTAGCCTGGGGTTCTGATAGTTTTATCTCAGCGTATTGCCCGTGGGTAACCAACATTGTGTCAAGCAAACACCCACTCACATTTTTATTTTTGTATCTCAACACTCAGCAACATCTTCTACCCTGACACAGAATGATGGTGTGGTGTAAATATGTATAGGTATTTATTTATTTATTTATTTATTTATGTATATGTATAAGTATACATATGTATAAGTATTTCAGGAAAGCTTTTCACATTTCACATTTATATATATATATATATATATCGGTATACACACATTTTTTTTTCAAAAGTGGCTATTTTCTCTGTAAAAAGAATCAGAATTTGAATAACATTACAGCAAATGGAACCTTTGAATAATTTGAATAAAACATCCTGTATTGGTGATACGCCAAAACAGAACACAACAGAATGATGGGTGAACACCCTCTATCTTTAAACGCTGAGTTATAAATAGCTACAGTTCATGCCATTCCATTTGATTTGAAACTAACTGCTCAATTGCACATTTTGTCAATTTCAACGCACATTACACATGCAACTAGGACGACAGGTCAGCCTTGCATACAAATCTTCATACTTGAAGTACAGCGATTGCTCAGTACAGTGTATGGCGTTAATACCTTAGGAACGTTCTAGGCTAATTGGCAAAAAAATACAGAGATTTGACAGCTGCCACACCACACAGTGGGTAGATACGTACATTATAGAGAGTGGCTTTAATGCCACAGATTGGGGTATTGATGGGAGGCTCATTAAGGTGTAATGGTGTGTTCTCAATTTAGATGATGTGATTACACTCAGATGCTATCACTGGGCCTGGAATTCCTAGCATTGGATGCCTATTGTGATATATCATTGTTGTTGTTGTAGATACAATGAAAAACGCCACTAAACATGTAATTTGCCTCTTGACTCAAAATTCCAACTGATACCTTATCTTTGCTCTTTGCTCTCACTGTTAAATTTTATTATGCAGCCTGTAATAAATGTTATACAAGTTTTTACATGAAAAACACGTAGATCTATACATATCAGGACATACCAGCACATGTACCGGTATAATACAACTTGATCAAGTGCCTTTTGCAAGTGTATTCATTAAATGTATGCAATTGCAACAATACCTGTACTTCATAACAAATTAAATTTTATTATTGGCAAAATTATAAAAAAGTCCAGGTTTCCAATATGACAACAGAGATAAGATTTTAAGAGACGAATTGATAGATTGACAGACGGTTTTATGATACTGACAGATGGGTATTGATACCATGGCTTAGTCCATGGTGTAAGTAACCAGGATATGACGATGTAATTGGCTTGTAATCCTGCCGTGCTTCGAACAGCTCATTAGTTGGATATGTGTACAGTGTCTTACTAATCCTTTACGAGGTGTACATTAGATCCATTGGTGAAATATGGGGCGGGTTGTTTGATGCCCTAGTACCAACCACTGCATGACCTGATCCATAACAAAATCTGGTGAGCGTGCTGCACTTCTCTGATGCGCATCAGCTACAACTCTGAAAACAAGCTAAAACTGACACACTAATAATTACAAATGAGGATCAAATAAAAAAGACACCAAAAATACCCGGTACCTTCTTGTAGTCTAACTAGGCACAATTACTTGCAAAACTACAGCTGCTCATCGCAAAAATTGGCTAACCATTTACAATCTTCAGAATCAACAGTGTGGCATGCCCACCAGTTTCTTCTATGGATCGGGCCATATAAGCAGGATGGGCATGGAGCATTCAAGTGTAAAACTACCAATGGATCCAGGGCGAGGTGTACGGCAGAATTTTTTCTAAAATATGCACCATCATTAAAAGATTGTCAATCTCTAACTGGCAAAATCACTGTAAAACGACCCTGTGATGATGGATGCCATGGGACTTAAAATTCAAGTAGTCTTTCTCAAAGGGTCTCACAGAAAAGGAAAATGAAAATGTCAATTAACAAGACATCAGATTAAACAATCAATCTACAGTATTATTCCTATGACTCATCAATCGAAACCCATGTTATCATTTCATGGGAAACAGTCCTGGAAACAAAATTTAAAATCTGTGAGAATCTACAACTGAAAATATTTGCAACACTAACACCAGTGAGAAAACCTCTTCTGTAGCAGAACCAGTGTGGTCTATGTACTGCTCACTCATACAAACCAATATGGACACAATTTCTCCTGTGTGGAATACAATGTTATAATATTTCTAATTATGTAATGGTAGATCTATATTATTTGCATTGATCTGATAGCAGTCTGTGCAGAAAGTAAACTATTTTGTTGACAGCTGTGGATTCAGTTCCACTGAAAATTTATTCATGGATGTTTTTAGCTGACCTATTTACAGTAACCTTTGCAAGCTGTTCGCTCTCATACCAGTAATTTTTTTTTGCTATTCAAAATTGCATCAAAAATATCCCTCGATTGTTTTCTCCGAAACTCCGACAAACAACACAACAGGTCGTAAAAGTTGGAGTTTATGGGCCACACAGGAGAAAGTGTGACAGAATTAAATGTGCTTTTGTAAAATTTATACCATCATACTTGTCTTCAATTGTATGGAATGATCTGAAAAGGCAGTGTTCTTGACATCGCTGAAAGGACAAGGTGATTGTGTCTCAAATTGGAATGTGCACGTCACAAACATTGAACTCGCCCCAAAGCTGTGAAACTTTTTGATATTTTTAGGCCAATTTTATTCATAACAGAATCTTTTTTTGTTAATTCCAAACGACAGATTTGCCTGGTCAACATACTGGTACAAATAAAAAAAGTTAATAACATACCATACCAGGAATCTTCAGAAGCAGTTTGGCAAACACAGATGTCATGTAGTTTGTATTTCAGGTACAGAAGTCTATTTCTACCTCAGCACTACATGAACTAATCCAGTCAAACAGAGGCATGCAGATAAATAATTACTTATTTTATGATTTGATAATAATCTAGGTAGTTTATCCCAACATTTTTCAACATTATCACAGAAAATAACAGCATTGCAGTCACAGTATGCCTTTCAATACTTTTTTGACAAGATATTTTTTCTCATACTGACGGCCAAATAAAACTTAATATGCAGACTGTGTAATGCTGAAAACGGACCTTCAAAAATGTTGATTATTATGATCACGGTTAACTTTGACTTCACTGACTCCTGACATGGTTTACACAAAACTGGAAAGCGGACGAGGGGAACAAAATCATCAGTCTCAGGGACACAATGACACAATCGCCATGCGTGAAAGGATTCTTAAGATGTGAAAAGACACCTCAAGCACTGCATGTGAAAATCATGTGTCAGTACTGGGTTAGAAACGTGAGACACATGTCTCCATACCTCCATGATATCACCTGCAGAGGTGCATATCAGCATCTGAGGTGAGCTAAAAAAGTAAACAAATATATCAGAAAGTACACCCACAATAAGAGTTCTGATAGGAATAATTATCTATAGCACTCGTAAATTGATAATGCTGAGCTTGGACATGTCAATCTGGATACCTATTTTGGACATAATGGTAGAGGTGTGATAGCGAGAAAACCAAGTGGCAAGGACTTTTCTTGTGTGATCGCTGTTGAAAAACTGAAACATTTTGAACACTGAGGTTATACCATACATAAAAGTATAACTGACTGATGAGCATTTGGCACATTGGTAATGAATGTAATTCATCTAACATATGAAATTATATAACCTCATTTAGAAAATGATGCATGTTCGACATGTACACTTTTGTATTTAACTGAGTTTTCTGTTGCACAATATGCCTCTCTACACAAAATTACCATTTCTTAACTCCATAACATGAAATGAGCAGTCCGCACTCTGAGCCAAATTAACATGCTACTGGCTCAAGAAAATTCTTTAAGAATGAAGGAAATTTTACACAGTACGTTTTATACACTACATGTAAAAACAAATTTTTAAATTGATTCACAGCATTCAGGATATAAATATAGTTCTAGGGCACACCGACAATGACAAATTTCAGTATCTCTATCTACCAATGCATCTATTACTAACCTACATGTTTTATAGCAGAATGCACCTCTGAGACAGATATCTGGACTTTGAAAATTTTAAAATACATTTTTGTTCTACCACTCACCACGGCTCATTTTGAAGCTCATGGAGTAAAGAAAATTTTCTCCTGCTTATTTTTTTGAAAATCTGACATTTTCCCCAATAAAGTTATTTACAGGGTTGGCAGCCATCTTGAATTTCAAGAGTCAGTAATTATCAGTAATTATTTCGTAATTTTCTTCTCTAGAACCAAATTTTTTAAGGTGATCCCTGAATTTTATTCTTGATGTCAAAAGGGAATCATTTAAAGTTTCCTCATACAAAAAGGAGCAAAAGTTTAACACGTTAACTTTCGAGGCATGTACGACCTCATGGCAGAAACAATTATTCTCTACTTTGAACGACTAAGAGTTAGAGCAAGAGTTATTTCCAGACTGACAGAATGTTATAAACTGAACTCCCACTGGTGATGTTCATTTTTTCCCCCTTTTTCAATTTTCCTTTAATAGTGAAATGATAAAATTGGTTTTTCTGTTCTGTCTGTTCAAGTATATCTTGGAAACCAGCGCATACAAATGTGCATACTGCCTTCAGTTCAAACAACTGCTGTGGTTTCATCTTTTTTAACCCCAGCCCATCAAAAATGCTACCTGGTAAAACCAGGCTAGGGCTACTGTGAAAATACACATGATATTCTTTATGAGTGTGAAAATAAAAAAGCCAATACCAGATATAAAGAAGTATGTGATAGTGAACTTCAAACATGTATGTAGAATGTGAAATGCTCAGCGAAACCATGCAGTTTTGAATATTAGTTAAGATAATCTATTTTACCAAGCATTATTACATGACACTCCCACAAAAATCAAATTCCTTTTCCTTCTGTTTTTAGGGGGGTGCGTCTGACCTTAATATCTTTTCTTTTTATTAAAATTACAGTGTGAATGAAAAAATGACTGAAATATGAATAATACATAGAGTTTCATTCAGAGCGAGAGTGTTAAAATGAAGTGATCACGATCAGTTTTTATGATTGACAGGCTGTCCCTGAATTCATTCATCAAATCATGAATGTCTCTTTTTATAAATTCATGATCAAATGTACCATGTGATTACATGTACATGTGCACACATGTATCTGCTCCGTGCTGTGCTTTTGAATAAAGGATTTAGCTAAGCCACAGAAAGGAAAAAACAAACTGAGTTTTTGGAATGCAGACAATGAAGAGATGACACAATCACTTCATGCACTTCAGAGCAGAAAGGTCAGTTGTGATACAATAGTGAAACATGGTACACTGTCCACTTTCAATGGACAATGCACTGAATGCATTCTGTAACAACAGCACTGCATACCACACACTATCTAGTGGTATTATCAAGCAGAGCACTGAGCTATAATGGGACTCTCTGGGCAATGACCACCGACAAACATGCCTAATCTAGTACCATGGTTGCCATTCAAGGCTATTATCACAGGTACAACTTTGGGACCTCTACACAGAGTGAGTTGAAACTCGAGGCATTCCTGTGTTGCTACTTTCTTCACCGTGCCAAAGTCTCCAGTCAGTGGGGGTGGGGATTCATCACCTGGCGCAACCGTATCTAGTTTTGTTTTGATCACACTCACAAAGACAATGTCCACACCACATGTAAATTTAGGTCTCCATAAATCAAAGATCAAAGAACCTTACCACGGGAACTTTTAAGGGACAGTAAGTGATGTGATCAACTTTCTCTTGAAGTCTACAGACCTGTGTACTGGTAAAGTTGAGACTCCAAGACAAACTTGTGAAATCAGTCACAAGTGCTCTTCCACCCTCAGAGATGTTGTTTGTTTGTTTTTGTTTTTGTTTTTTCACTGTAACCAGTAATTTTATTTCAGAGTAGTCTATTTATTTCCCATGTCTTGGCTGTGATTTTAACGTCCACACATTTCAACTTTTCTCATAATAGGTACTTCAACACTGCAGTACTTTGTACCAAATGGCCTGACATACTGACCATTGCCATGCTATGCTATGGTACCTGTGTCTAGTTTACAGCGCTATTTTTGTTGGAGCACTGCCATATGAAATATAAACATAACATACTATATTATAGAGTAGGTACACATACATTAGGGTGTATATTGATTGTTAGATAGTGCAGATATTGACGGCTGATAATGGGTCTTTATTACTGGCTTTTCACACTTAATTAATGATCGTTAATTCTTTGTGTAAATTAACACTTGAATGGTGCACTTTACATATTTGATGTGCTTATATCTATGAGGAATAATATATATCTATGCATGGTTCTGTGAGTGGATTCTGTGATGCAATCTTTATACCACTTGCAGAACGGTGGCAGTAATTTTATATATGACTCGAGTCAAAGATTCATGACTGCCGTTAAAATTCAACAGATATGCCACTAAACATCCAGCAAGCTTGTCTAAACGAGGAAGTTGACCAAGGAAGAGAACATTTACAAATTAATTCATGAGCTAAAAAAAAACCAAAACACTTGTACTTGACTGTGCATATACCTTACCAGCAGATACTACGACCGCTGATGACCTGACTTGCAGTATCTCATGTACACACCCAAGGTCGGTCTCACCTTACCCTGTTAGAAATTTAGTAAACAGTCCAGGATAACCCACCCAGATATAACCAAGGTCGAACACACCTTGCCAAGGTTTAAATTTAGCAAACAATATCCACAATAAACAAAATTCATAAATATTCAAATGGCACTCAGCTCACACATCCTGTTTAGGTCATTCCCTAAACCTTTTGTGTACACTGCCTGCATAAAGCCATATTTTCATTTGCTTCTGACAACACATAAATGAGGGTATAGAAATCTAAAAATACTTATAGGACACTAACAGATGAAGTGCATAATACGCTTAGCCTTCGGTACTTACCGAGTAGGTGCAATTTTCGTTGATGATTACACGACTGGAAAAGCTTTCATTGTGGGCTTCAATTCTGAGAGTCCTCTGTCTCATGTTGAGAGCGTTCTTCTGAATAAAATACACACATTCCACACCAACAATCTGATTGGAAATGAAATAGAGCGACAAAGATTTCCACAGTTAAGAAACTGAACAACTTTTTCTTCTTGAACTTTGACCTTTACAATTGTCAAAATTTTGCCAACATTTGTTATTCACTGCCAGTTTTGGTGTTTAAGTCTGACTGTGTTACGCCTGGCAATAAAATAATATTTTAAATCATAAACATGAAATCCTAATGTACATACCAGTGTGCGCAAAGATGTTTGAGTAATGGACACTGTGCATTGTTTGATTGTGTTTTTTTGTCTTGGATTTTTTTATTAATATTTCATTGCCATCAAACAAAACTGAGAAAAGCTAATACAGTGTGCCAGAAAGTACTATGATACATCAAAGTTAAAATTTCTCCTGTCAGCATTTGTGAAAAATCTCCCCGTTTCTTTGCTTTTTATGGATGGCAATGTTTAACTTTCTCTTTCAACTTCCTCTCCCTGGACCTCTGTTAAAACATTTGAAAGTAAAGTTGGGACTTTCTTTTCAAACCCACTTTAAGCAAACAAATCTTTTGGCTGCATTGTTACATTGTTACTAACAACAATAATGCCAAATCATTTTGTGAAATAAAGATTTCGTTACCAGCACAAAAGCTGCACACAACTTCAAAAGTACAATCACTTCATACAGAAGTACCTATGCATTTATTCATACATCAACTGAATCTCAAGCTGGAGCACAAGCTTCTCCTTATTTGCTCACGTGTTTACACACGTGAGCATATGTCGCAGCGATGTCTGTCTGTCTGTGTGTCCGTGTGTCTGTCTGTCTGTGTGTCCGTGTGTCTGTCTTGTCTGTCTGTCTGTCTGTCTGTTGGTCCGATATCTCAAAAACGGCTCATCAGATCAGAATCAAATCTGGTACATAGATTCAGTTAGCAAATGGCAAGAACTGATTAGTTTTTGGTGGGTGTGGCTTGCATACTTTTTGCTCATTTGCATAATTAATGATTTTAGAAAAAACGGATATACATTAAAAACGACTACACACAATTCGATGAGATTTGCTACAAATGTTGATCACACAAAGATATATCAGCAGTGGGAACCATTGAGGGGTGACATGAAAGATAAATGCTAATTTGCATATTTAATGTACTTCCCTAACTAGGGATATATGTCTTATTTGACTTGATCAAAATTAACCAAACTTGGTATGTATATTAAAGATACTATGATTTAACATTATTGAAAGTCGTTAAGCATTTTAACTAAATCAGCTAATTCCTAATTTGCATATTTCATGAACTTGTTAATTAGGGATATATATTTGAAATGACTGGACCAAAGTTGATGAAACTTGCTACATGTATTGAAGCCACTATGATACAATATTTTTGAAAGTCATTAAGCATTTTTTCTTCAGCCAATTCCGAATTTGCATATTTAATGAACTTTCCTAATTAGGGATATATATCTGAATAACTTGAATGTAGTTGTTGAAACTTGCTATATACATCAAAGATACTGTGATATCATATTATTGAAAGTCAAAAGACATTTTTACTCCTGCCAAACCTAATTTGAATATTAAATGAATTTTCATAATTAGGGATATTTATCTGAATTGACTTGATCAAAGTTGATGAAACTTGCTATGTACATTAAAGACACTATAATACAACATTATTGAAAGTCATTAAGCATTTTCTCTTCAGCCAATTCCTAATTTGCATATTTAATGATCTTTCCTAATTAGAGATATATATCTGAATTGACTTGACCAAAGTTGACAAAATTTGCTACACATATTACAGATACCATGATACAACATTATTGACAATCATTAAGCATTTTTACTTAAGGCAATTCCTAATTTACATATTTAATGAACTTTGCTTATTAGGGATATATACCGGGATTTACTTGATCAAAGTTGGCAAAACGTGGTATGTACATTGATGATTATACCAGGTACTAGGTTAAAACAATATCGAAAGTCATTTCACATTTTCATGTCAGCTAATTTATAATTTGCATATCTAATGAGCTTTCACAGCTCGGCATATATGGCTTGAAGGACTTGGCCAACAGTAATTACACTTGCTACCGTATATAAAGTGGTATACAATAAGAGCAGTCAAATAACCTTAATATTTTTATTTCAGCTAATTACATATTTGTATACTTCATGACCTTTTAGAATTAATCGGCGGTGATTATTGTTCATTATGTTGATCATAATAATTTCAATGAAGTTGAAAACATGTGGCAACGGTTTAAATTTACACAAAACTTCAATATATAATGAAACACGTGAGCATTTACAGTTCATATCTGATTTTTCAGATGCAATGGAACAGTCCATCATATATACTGGTCATGGTCTCTCTCATTTTATATGGAGGGGGGAAGCAGGGCTGACTGCAACTGTTCTCACCTTTTTCAAGAGATATGGCGCCTCTACATTGAGTCGACACTTCCTTTCTATGATGTGTACGGCGCCATCCTCACTCTTGTACTCTGAAAGGATTTCACTTCCCAGGAAAATAGGAATCATCTTGCAAGTGGGAAACCTCTTCTCATACGCCTGTCAACAACAACAAATACTGATTGGTCAGTTCAAGGAAAACATTTGCATTTAAGGCTACTTGACAGAACACCATTTTGTCCAACTTTCTGCGTTTTAAAACGCACAGCTGGATACAAATTCCCTGTTCTCTTTGGGTTACTGAGAGAAAAACAAACTGGTATACTGGTACTTGATTATATGAAGAATCTGACATATATTTGTCAGGGAACTATGCAAGAACAACATTTTCTTTAATTTGCCAAAACTCATGTCTGCGAGGACAATTGTAACTTTCAAACTACACAAATGACATCACCTCTACCAATGCAATCTCTCTCATACCGTTCACCTCATAAATCTGTATATTGTAGTACTTCATAAATATCCTATTTGAAGCATCCATGGCTGTCTGTCCATTGCCTGAATAAACCAAGTTTTCGCATAAATATTGCTCCAGTCCTTAAAATTCCCAGTACTGTGAATCTCTTCATTCCAAGAAAACTTGATTAATATTGAAAAAAAAAATGCTTGGTCCAGTCTCACCAAAACCAATGTGTATTTGTGACTACACTGTTTGATAACTAGGTTCATTGAACATTTTATACAAAACAACAAATTACAAACCAAGAGACAGGAAAAAGCTGGATAGTACAAGGATTATGAGCTTATGGAGTTGATTTATAACTGCCACTGTCCATGATAAAATGACAACGTTAGCTTTTGATAAATTATCTTATCTGTGACTGTGAACTTCAGACATTCAATTACAGATGACCTGATTTGTGGGTCACCATCAGGTCAAGTTAGTAAGATGACAATCATGGCAATTATCAGCTTTGGGAAAAATTAATCTATCTACGGCTGTGAACTTCTGACATTCAATTCAGAATGATTAACTCTCTTCCTGAGCAGGTTTATCAGTCAAAATCAGGTCAAGCTGGTTAAAACGAGCAAGGCACAAAGTGTCCCATATGACGCAGCTTCAATGGTCTTACATGTCCGATGGAGCTTCATCGACTGACCAACTATAAAAAAGCTGGAATTATTTTGAAACTTTCCACTAACTTCTCTTGCTAAAACGAAACGATTTTAAATTTGAATTTACTGATTTTAACTGACAGCGTATGTCAAAATGCAACTTTTAGGAATTGTGTGGTATATTTTTTTTATTTACTGATTTTCACCATCAGGATCTAAAAATGGGGTCAAACTACACTAACAAGCCATTGTGCAAGAAATGTATTTTTTTTTCCATGGTACTTCCCTCTCTGTATTATAAACATGCAATTTTCTTCTATTGGCAACCTTAGAAGTATTTCAAGTGTGTCATAAAAATAACTGTGTGTCCATGATCTTCAAAATTAGACATGGAGAGTGACATGCATATAACAATTACCGTCTTAGTAACGGTCACAACATCTCCGACATATACGAAGAAGAAAGAAATTTAGATATTTACATAGTGCATGTAAATCTATATAACGTATCTTCTGCATGTAGTCATCACTGTATTAAATATACATACAACTACTTCATTTTGCTGATGGTGTTGAATTTGAAATTTTTAATAAAATATTTAAAATTTGAAATTAGTACATTCCAGAAATGAAAATTTTAGAAACCTGATCTTATTTTGTTTGTGCAATGACAACCATCCCTACGGCCTTTTCGTGTTAATTAGCAAATCAAATTATACCAGATCAATTCTTTTTCTATTAAATGCCAGCATTCACATTATGAACAGCAGCCATTGTTCTATTCTTATTTTTTTGCACAACACACACTTTGCATACCCTTTTTTAGCAATTTCACCTGGTATATTCAAGGTTCCCAAGGCCAAATGAGTTATATACCATCACGTACATTATGTACTGTGTCCCTTGCAACAAGGTAATGAAAAATTTACACTCCAAACAGCTGCAGACCAAATTTTTGAATCAGGCTGCATGAGAAATTTTGTCTCCAAAGGTACCTCAGAAAACAGACCCTGCTTATAAAATAATAATGTGATTAGTATAGACTTCAAATGCACGTTGATCAATCTCTACGTAAGTATCCTATTCAGTGTCGGATCAATTGTTGTAACTTCAGATTACTTTACTTTCACTATATTTGTTTTTAATGTCAACTACAGTTTCTTGTTCTACTCCCTAAAGCATGTATGATGTTGATATACACAACATTTGACTTGGCAACTCAGCCTGTACAAAGTCAGTGATAATGGCTTTGTTATTGTTGACAAGTGAATTCTGGTCCGGACAAACATTTAAATTAGCAGAGGAAGACCAAAGGAAGCGAAGAACCCACCCTTGCATTCTTGTAAAGCTGCTTCAGTAACATAATAACTATGAGATATTCTTGCCTGACCAATCGAATCATAATAATGCATAGTGTAATTTTACCACACAAATGTCCAAAAGATTAAACAATGGCATAAATGGGAAAAAGGAGTTCGAAATAATATAACGATGTAACAATTGAAAAGTTTCAGCTGCAGATGATAACTGAAATGAGGTAGGTTTGGTCTGACAGAGGAACCATTTCTATCCATTATAGCTTGCAGTGCTGGTAAAAAACTATGAACTCATTGTAAATTTGTTCTGAAACCTGGATGAAAAGTACAAACACAAGTGAGACAGAACTAATGGAAGGGGTAGATGTGTAGATATCTACAGATGTCAGACCATTGGTAAGATAAATTGTTCGGTGAAACAAGATTATGTAAATCTCATAATGGATTTCTGACATATCTCCATTAGTGTAAAAATCTAGCTGTTAATTGTTATTGATTGGGGAAAAGATCAACTTCATTAAGTAAAATGAAATACAACATGCATTAGCAAAGCCGTTTACACTAATGATGTTCATTGAATAGCAAGAACTACGAGTGAACAACTGTATGTTCTTCTTTGTGACAAAATTTGGGAATATGAATTACACTTGACCAACAAACAATAGTAGAGTGATGATGTCAGTGAATGACAAGTGGCATTTTGAAATGTCATTCCCCGCACACAAACCTTTTACTCTAGGGTGCAGTTAAGCATACAAAAGCTCTTCAAAATATGTGTATGTGTGTTGGGGGTGTGTTGGGGGGAGGGGGTACCTCCCTAAATACGAAAGGGTTCCCTTGCCTATGGTTTGAACTTTCCCTAAGTATATCAATGTGATCATATAATCATTGGGGGACTACAGAAATGGTACCAAGGCCCAACAGCATTAACTAACTTCTAAAATAATTCCCAGAAATCAGAATAGTATGTGTGTGTGTGTGTGTGTGTGTGTGTGTGTGACACTGTATGAATGTGTATATAACATACATGTATACATGTAGGTATGTACATGTATGTGATGTATGTATGGTTGTATTAACAGTATACTATGTATGTACATGTATGTATGTATGTATGTATGTACGGTATGTATGTATGTATTAACAGTATGTATGTATGTATGTATGTATGTATGTATATTAAATGTATGTGTGTTTGTATGTGTGTCACATTGCAGTAGTATTAATGTTGTATGAAACTTCATTGTGAGATTCAGTTTGATATAATTTGCCCTGTCAGACACATGTCCTACATTTATGGTATATCCTGCTGAGGTCAACTCTACAAAGAAAATTATCTGGCAAGGCAGGATAAATATTTCATGACTCAGGGATATTTTTTTTAAATACAGATCTAAAAATAGAAACAAGTTTCAAGAGTTTTGCATGCATGACACAATTTGATCCTTCAGTCACCCTCTTGAGACGTTGGTTTTTCATGACGAAAGAATAAAACCATATATTACAAGTACAATACATACACCTGGAAGAAATGGAGAAAAATGTTATAACACCTAAGATGTAACTCCTGCATTGCTGTGTATGGCCAATAAATGTATTTATTTGCCAGCCCTGACAAGCATATAGTGCTGTACGTGTTTACAGCTGATGTGGCATACACTGTCCAGCCCCTCTAAACTGTGAAGAGTTGGTCAACAAATTCTACAAAGGCAGAAGTTTGTTGACCCCTCCTTGAGTCCAGCGTACGCTGGAAACTATGAGTCACGCTGGGAGAGACTATGAAGTCAGCTGTTTAATGTGAATGCCCATATAACAAAATAGCTTATTCAGTGAAAGAATCTTTTGTTGGACAACAGTAGAGGGGAGACAAGTGTCTATACATCGGTGATGTATGGCTTCAACAGGAAGGAGATGCACAAAGCTGTTTCCTAAGTTCTTCAACTGTTGACAAACTGGCAGTGGGTATCATATGTTGATGAACCGCAGTAATACTTCCACGTTTACTTGATCGGATAAAAGTGTTACAAAACAACAAGTTAATCAGTCTTCCTGTGACAGTCATCATTTCAAAAAAATTATACATCCTGACATTCAAATATGTCATTGATGACATCTTGCATTGGATTGCCATTTGTGTGGTTTATCCTGTCACACACCCTGCAACTGGGTAAACAATGGAAGTTTTTCCAAGGATGTATTTGATAGGATACTTAATAGAATGAGATTGTCTTATGTTTTGAAATGAAACACGCTAGACATGATAGCTTTTATCATTATAGAAGGTTTTTGTTTTATTATGCAGATTCCACCAACAAAAGTGAACTCTTCCTTTCAAACATGACATCGACAGTGCAGTTTGAATATGTCACTATAGGAATTTTACAGTCCACCCTCTGAAGAACATGAAACTCTATTTCAGATGAACATCACTCATGTTGTTATGGTAAATATTGTGGAGTTCAAAGAAGAGAGAAAACCAGTACAGTTGAGAGAAACTTCAAGAGTTTAAAGTAGACGTAAAATAAACAGATTGACCCGGTCAGCAGTTACTTGTTAATCTGGTGTTTACACAACACCTTAATAAATATTATGAGTCTACCAGATTATGAGACACCATGGAAACGTGAAACGCTACTGTGCTGCCATGGAGTACTTTTACCTCCATGTTTCAACACTTCTATCGTAGGAGTATGACTGGTAAATAGGCGACTGTTCTTGAAATAGCTGCTTTTAAAGAAATTGCTCAAAGAGGAAGTTGACAACCAAGACGGTGTTCTCTGTCCGTTGAGTCTTTTTTAGTACAGGGAAGCACCTGAGAAAGTCTTACAGTAATTCCCTCGCACCACAGTCCCTCTATCCAGACTCTGCTCGCACCATCGTCGTAAACCTCTTCACAAGAATGGCGTACACACACTTAGATTTTTGCAAAGCAACGTATATGTTCATGATATCATTCGGTTTTATTCTCGATTCAATGCAAACGATTAGCAATGAAAATTTACGGTCTGATACTGGGAAATCCTAACTAGGTACTGAGGACTCCACATTTACTTAGTGAATGTTATCAGCATGACTGTGGTTACGAATGTAATCGACGTTCACATAAAGGTAATCCCTGAAGATCTCTCTGAGTCTGATGTATCCCTTTGACGAATTCGTGGGAATATAATAAGCTATGCCAACAACGGCCGGGGCTCATTTCTATTCACCAATGCAAGTATTGCGTACAGGACAATCTGTTTACAGTTTAGGTACGCCATGACACAAACGCTAGATTACTGAACACTCTTCATTCCATTATGAATGAGGCTTTGTTTCGCATGGTATTAAATGGAAGCTGTTTTAAAAATTAATGACAGTTGTCAACATACTGAGGCTGTTATCATTTCGCGACTGTCGATCATATTTTCTTTTCTCGTGATTGTCAATATAGTGTCGGTTATTCACACAAAGCACACATGTCTGTACATCAATGCAATTCCATTCTAAAAATAGGCATAAATTCAATTAAATACTTTTATTTTCGTGACAGGCCCCATCCGCGTCATTGCCGATCGCCTTATCACTCTCGATCAAAGGATAATCTATATGTTCCGGTCTGGTTTGCGAGAAAGTGACGGCTGATCTCTATGGGATAATGATTGTATCTCGGGGAAAACCAGTAGTTTTGAGTGATGACGACTAAGAATGGGTCTTATTCCATGTCAAAAAGTTAATATGCCTCCTGAAGGCTTTGAACCAAAGGGTAAAAATTGTGTATGACCGGTAAAATTGGCAGCGTCCAACTCCCGAGTTGTCAAGGGTAAGCGTGTACACTACATGAGTAATCGAATGTCATGCCACACAATAAAACCGTCTCACTTACCGCCATTACAAGTTCGAACGGGTATTTATACACCCTAAGGGGTGATGAATACTTCTGCACCATCTTCTATATGCGATGTGTATTCCTCTAAATGAATGGGTCCGGCCGACGGTCGGCGAAACAGGCCGAATACCAACGCACTTTCGCCGGTACGGCGTCAATGTCAACCTTAACTCACTATCAGTTCTGCCCACTTATCGAACTGACCTGCTTACTCACAACATCCTAATTTATTCATCCGCTACATAGTCCTCTTCATTTCATATCACCATGATTGTTGTACAAATAAACGGTGTAAATATTTTTCAAAAAACGCAAATAATCAGCTTGTAACAGATTTCAAAAGACGTCATGAACAGTCAAAGGTAAATTAAAAGCGGTACGTAAAACGGTATTTGAGTGATGTATTCATCCACCCGGAAGTAAAGAAAGTCATTTATGTTCTTTACTATATCGTTGAGGGCTCTTCCACATTTTCAGGACGGTCGGTCATCGGTCATTGCATGCTCAGGTCACTGCTCACATATCTACATTCGACGAATTTTGACCTCTGCGCTTGCCAAAGGATAATATTTATAATCAATTACATGTAACCTTCTCTCCGGGCTTTCAATGGCCTTTGAACCCGTGCGCTTTGGTTTGGGTAAGTCAAAATAAGATTATCTCGTCTTCAGCTGTATAACAGATGGATTGGTCAAAGTCATTTTGCAATCACAGTCTTCACAGAGACAACACCTGTGTGACCGTGTATCATCTTGATTTGCATGTGGATTTTACATACATATGTAGTCATTGGAGTTGTCATACTGTTCACAAACTCAGTATTGTATGAGGAGGTCATTAGCAGTAATTTGTGCAGACTATGCTGACTGCTATTAGTGCAATAATTCATATATGGGGTAATATATATATATATATATATATATATATATATATATATATATATATATATATATATATATATATATATATATATATATATTATATATATATATATATATATATAAGAAACTTAGGTTGACACACACTACCACACCTGGTTGTTAGGTTCCAAACGTATTTATTATACCTCAAACACAACGTTTCGCTCTAAATTTAGAGCTTCTTCAGGTGTTTTCTACAATGAAAAGAACGAACGTAAAAATTACAATGGTTGAATTGTATAGGAAAACGAGCAATGTGGAGTTACAAGTATCTGAAAATCTGTAGATGTACATAAATGACAGGAGAGAGTGTTTGAGGTATAATATATACGTTTGGAACCTAACAACCCAGGTGTGGTAGTGTGTGTCAACCTAAGTTACTTCTATCTACACCCCACTCCACACTCCACTAGGGATCACCTGATTTAGTGTGTGTCAACCTAAGTTACTTCTATCTACATCCCACTCCACACTCCACTAGGGATCACCTGATTTCCTACAGTTTCTTATATATATATATATGTATATATATATATATATATATATATATATATATATATATTACTCCATATATGAATTATTGCACTAATAGCAGTCAGCATAGAAAACTGTTATACAGTTCTTATATATATATATATATATATCTATATATATATTATATATATATATATATATATATATATATATATATATATATATCGAAGTATACAGATGTCCTCGTGGGAAATTACAGTGCTCGATGCTAAAGCAGAGCATTATAATTAAATAAATTACTTCAAGTACAAAGTAATGAAATCTATTACTTAAGTTTCATGCATCTTGCAATCCTCAGACAGAAGTGAAAGGATTACTAGCTCGACACTCTTACATATATGATGGGAAGAACCATTCTATTTGTAGATGGTGTTAAAATTCGATAAATAATATTTGTTTTGGTGGCGACATTTTGAAACCAACTCAGAGCGTTTGTTTAACAGTGTAGATTTGTCAGCATTGACGATGTGCATCTTTTCTGATATACAAAGATTACATCGCTTGCTTATGTTAGAGTAGCTCAATGCTTTATCAATGATTGACCACGAAATGTCAAAGGCTTGGCCCTTATTTCTTAAATTCCATACAAATTTTGACAACTCAGTGTCGTTTTTGTATCTCTCGTTATGGAACGATTTCATATGGTTAGTATAGCGCGTCTTGAAGGTGTTATCAGTGAGGCCGATGTAAACCCTCTCTGCATTGTCCTCCGTTAATACGTTGATACTTTGGCCTTGTAAACCACGTCTTTGACTTGACAGTTACCCTTCAAGGGGCATGCAAGGGGTAAGTCGGCGTGAAAGTCACTCATTATGTAGAATACTGGAGTAGTTATGTACATTATCATTGTCTACATGTTACCATGCAATTTTTTGTCTCAGCATATTTCACAGATACAATGCATGTGTAGCTCACAGCCATGCCGAAGCCAAGGATGTAGTTTTTCCAAGCTTCATAACCAAAATGGACCGACAGACTTCACCATACCAAGACTGATTCGTGGGTATAAAATATTTCACAGCCAAAAAGTAATATTCACCACGTATAGTACAAAGCCAGACCAGCTCAGGCTTCATACTGTGAAATGTACACCAACACCGTTTGAAAGATGACAACCTTGTCAATCATCAGGACTATGTTTTCTTTCCATCAGTGTTTTTTATGTTTGCTCCTCCTTGAGAGTGTTGTCATAGCAACTCATCAACATAGAAAACTAGTAAGTAATATAAGGACACATATTTTCTTTAGTATGGCTTCTGTGTTCTCCAACCAGGTCGAGTAATTGTAGACTTTTTTTGTTTGTATGGATTCATCAAATTTCCTGAAATTTCTTACGGTGCTGTGTAATAGTTGAATATGATGTCTTTTTGCATTCATTGTAGAGTTTAAATGTATTTTCAGTCACACTGTATAGTCCAAGCTACATGTATGTCCAGTACATGCACCCTGGGAAGTATACCAAGGATTATTGCAGTACAACATGGGTATTGTAATACTGCAGGGTATCTCAACCTGGGAACCATGCACTGCCTCCTGGGTACAGTATGTTGTACCAAGGGTACTGTACCCATGGGTATAGTAGAAGTGTACCAGGGTACTGTACCCATGGGTATAGTAGAAGTGTACCAGGGTACTGTACCCATGGGTATAGTAGAAGTGTACCAGGGTACTGTACCCATGGGTATAGTAGAAGTGTACCAGGGTACTGTACCCTTTGAAATGACCTTGATTTACTTTGTCCTGGCAGAGTGCACTGCACATAACTGTCTATAGTATACTGTGTTGTCATGCAATTTAACAATATCCTTACTAGCACGTAGACGTAGACGTTACTGCAATCAAAACTGGCATTGCAAATATCAAGGACTGTGAAGATGATGAAGTAAATATCTGAGCTACCCTTTTCTTTTCAGGTCCTTGCAGACTTGACAACCAACAAACTAACCAGGGAACATGATGGTAGCTTTGGCATGTGGTCATACCACGGGTGAGTTCAAGTTTAGGTTTGGGGGATGGGGTATAGGCCATATTACATTTGGATGACAGTCTGTGTCATATTTTATCCATTAGTGAGAGTCTGGGTTGGGTCAAATCGTGAGTTAGTTTAAATACAGTTTGGGGGAGCACTCACTGAAAATTAGTATAGGTATACCCTGAATAGTTCACAAAGCAATAACTGTACAAGTTTGCGTAAAATCAGGGGATGGGGCAAAATTCTACATGTTTGGCCAAATGTTCACATCAAAACTACCTTATCTAAAGAGTCATTGTTGAAAAGTACTTTTGGTGTTAAAAGTTGTGCAAGTATCAAAAACAGGGGTAAAAGTCTACATTTTAATTATCATAGACCCTAGAGAAAAAAAATGTCCAAGGTCTGAGTGTGTGTATACCTTTTCCATAGCTCAGTGTTTCATCTAGAGAGGGGGACAGGGGGATTCCCCCTCTGTTGACATGTTGGCACCCCCTAGTAATTTGTAAAGGGAGGACCAGCCCCTCATAAAATGGTGCCAGTCACACCTTAGAGATTCAAGAAGAACACATGAACTGGTGAAATCCCCCCTAAATTTTCTGGTAAAAAGGGTAAATCCCCCTGTTGATGCCATCCTGGATGAAACACTGATAGCTGTAACATTGAATAAATCTTCTATATCTGTAGCTCTACCATGCAACACATACTGTAAATCTGAAATCTCTTCAGTTTTGCCTTCCAGAGATGCTAAGGCCAGCCATGCTAGTCAAACTGAGTTCATTTACAATGCAGATTTTCTGACCAAATATGGTCACCTCCATCCTAGTATTGCTACAACTGTGTATCCAAATATGGGCTTGACCTCTGACATGGACCCAGTGTATCAAGTAAGCAACCAATCAGTGACATCTAATCAGTCATACTCTGTACACTTTCAATGTGATGTGGGTCTATTCTTCATTTGCTGATTCCATAAAACTAAAAATTGGATGCTACTATAAAACAAATAATTCTGGATAGGGTTGGCCTCTCTAGATTTGTTTTTACAAAGTGAATATGAATGTCAATACATAATTACCAATACACAAAATCACTGTTATCATTACTAGTTCACTTGATTGTCAAATTCAAACCAAGGGTCAGTTAAACTTGGTATGAAATGTAAAAAATAAGAAATCAAAATTATGAAATTTAAAACTACCATTACAATACCAGATAAGGAGGTATAATTACAAAAATTGATAAGCACAAAAGATTACGGATAGAAGATGTTATTAGAGGAAAAATACCTGTTGTTAAGAGTGGAGGATACATTTAATAGTTATTTATGGGACAATATATCATGAGATTATCAAAGGAACACAAGCTGTTTTCTATGAATTTTGCCGAAAGTCTAATTGTCGTACAAATGATTTCCAGCAACATTTGTTTGAATTGTATGATATCATCACATCTATTTTTATATTCTGAAGTTTCTGTTGTGCAATGCAGTTTCGATCTCCATCATCAAAGCATATATAAATATCATATTTCAATTGTTTTGTTCTATAGAGCTTTGCGGCATGCACCATAGGAACATAAAAAAATCATTCTATTTTGTAGGAAGTGGCCTAGCAATAAAATTTGTTATGAATATGTTGAGGTCACCTTGGTTTTATGTTAAAATATTATTGTAACAAAGCCAGACACATGCTGTTACCAGTCATCAAAAATGCTGAATGTCAATCTGATTAGTGATGGAGGATTTGACACAGTGACATTCTAATCTGATCTATTTCCATCATTGTGAAAGTTGTGATTTCAACAGGATGTGAGAGGATAATTATATCACACATTCCTGGCCGCTGGGAGTGCGGGATCGACAGTGTGGGAAAAATCGATCCCACACTCTCAGAAACCGTCCCACACTCTGCAGTAAATATACACGAGCTCTGATTGGATTATAAACAGTCTGTTTTGTTCCACGCGCAAAATGTTATCCAATGGCACGACGAGTAACACATGGACCAGAACTACAAAGTAAGCAGGTCAAAGTACAGTGACAGACGACAAACTTGTCACGATTTTGGATAATGTATACATGTCCAATGTGAATTTAACGCATTTTGTGGTCATGTGAGAAAAAGAATCTCACACACCAAGGACCTGGGATCAGATTTCTCACACTCGTTGGGGATATTTTGTCTCACACTCGCCTGCGGCTCGTGTGAGACAAAATATCCCCAACTCGTGTGAGAAATCTGATCCCAGGTCCTTGGGGGTGTGAGATTCTATTAATCACATCCTACCATCATAGTATTCCCAAAGAAAGTTGAAGTTGCAAGTTTCAGTGAGGGCAGGGTGATTTCAACATGACATGTTGTGTGTAAACGATTGACAGAATCAACTGAGATTCAGCATTTTTCAAAGTTTCTACAATTCATGACAGCCAAAAACAAAGGATGATATGGTACTGTGTGTCATAGTCCTCTTTTAATACTTGTAACTTTCCCATGTAGAGTAATTTGTAGTGAACATTACAGTAAAATAGTTCTACTTGATTTATTGAGGGAGAAAAGAAAAGAAATTAGCATGTACCTTCACAATGGTCACCTAGATACCAGTCCACTTAGCCCTCTAAACAAACTTTGCATACCATTTACTTATTGTTTTATTTGTTTGTTTGTTTATCTATTTATTTATTTATCATTTTTCTGCTACCAGGAATATTTAATTCTGCAAAGTAAGACTGCAAAGATAGATGGATTTCTTTTAGAATGGGTGAGTCATTTCTGTTTTTCACTCAAGGGGGAATGAATAACAAAATTAAAATGTTATGTTCAAAAGCTTTTGTTACCCTAGCGTCTGATTTTGTTCCAGCACTAGATCATATCCAATTAAAATATCCATAATTCCATGCAACATGTCATTCACAACAAAAATTGTCAATTTTCATGAGATTTCACGTCATTTCATCTTTGTGATGTGTTGACCGTTGAAAATCACACACCACAATCCAACTCTAAGTATTGATGAGATTTCCAAAAATGGAACCCAAATATTTAGAATACCGTTTAACAAAATTATATCATAAAACTCAAGTGAAAATAAAAGCAAGGAAACTTTAATCTTTTGATATGGATATAGAAAACTGATCTGAAAGTTGTGATTATTTGAAGGTGCAAAAAAAACTTTTTTACATGTTTACTTTAAACTTATGGCTTATTATTTCAATTTGTTGTATTATTGAAAGTACAGAGACACACAGCAACCAAACCTCATACCTAATTATGTCCACAAATAATTCTACTGATACCAGACTGGGGGGTTTTTTGGCATTCAAGAAAGATATAGATGAAATTTCTGCCAAACATTGCCGTTAAAAATCTGTCACTGGAAGATCATGATTTTCTTTTCCTTGAAGTTCTTGATATTTCATCCGTAAGAATATTAAGCAGTTGTCACTTGACCGGACATTTTCATTACTTTTGTTCTGAGAACTTAAATACATTCTACCTGACAGATTTTAGCATTTTCATTTTTGTATAATTGAATATTTTTTTTGAAATTACAGGGTTACAAAGGCCATCCAAGTGACAATGCATTGCAGAGTTTAATACCTCTTGTCAAGAAGCATTCACCATTCAAAATTGGAGTCAATTGGTGAGACACTCAGTAATATTGACCGTGAACTTTATACAGACTTATGTTGGTTGTCACGGACATTAAGCAGACCTTGTAACCTCCACAAATGTAATTATCTCCACAAATGTAATATCAACCACAATTGTAATAAAATGCACCCATAAATGTAATATCGCCCATAAATGTAACAAAAATCAACCATAAATGTAATAAAAACACCAACCACAAATGTAATAAATGGTAACCATAAATGTGATAAAAAAAACCCATAAATGTAATACTATCAACCATAAATGTAATAAATCTATTTTGTTGTTGCAATTGAGGAATTAGCCCTTAAATATTGATCTATGTAATAAGGAAAGCAACTCCACACATTATTCATTTCTTAATTGTTTGTGTTTAGTGTGTTTTGAAAGTGTATTTTACGTTTCCCTGTTTTGTGTACAGAACTGATTGGCCATGGCTAGACACAGCTGTAATCTGAACGTCAGTGCAGTCTCTACTCCAGAGTGGGGAAGACTGTATAACACTACGATCTTTTAATGCCGTTTTTTTTCGAAAATTGCCGTACTTTCATAATCAACTGCCTCAAATTCGACTTCAGTTGATAAATTGTGTGGAATAATCGATAGATTGTCTGTATTCCTATGTTGTCCCACTTGAAGTTTGTTCCTTCACTGGGGATGCCAGGATGTCTAATTTTGTTGTACTGCGTTCAAGTTAGTGATCGTATTGTTTTTTACTACATTGAAATATATGTTGTCGTCAACATGTTTTGTGTCGTAAGTTTCTGTTATAAGGTTTTATATTTCTCTGTTATTTGTTCTGGGTCATCTGTCATAAACTTTGTGTGGTATCACTGGTTGACGAGTTATTTTGACGTTTCCTTATGATGTAATTATCAGTGTCTAGAACTGCTGTTCCACTTCCATTATCTAACGGTTTGATCAGTACCTCGCCGTTTTCTGATAGCGTTCTCAAAGTATTCTATTCTGTGTTTCGGAAAGGAAACCTAGTTTCAGGAAAGTATGCAATAACATTACACTAGTCTTATTAAAGTTATTATTTTCTCAGGGCATTGATAAACAAATGATCACATATGCAAGTTCAAGTTTATTACATTTATGGTTGAGTTTTATTACATTTGTGGTTAATTTGTTTATTACATTTGTGGTTGCGGGTTGTTACATTAATGGTTGACTATTTTATTACATTTGTGGTTGATTTTATTACAATTGTGGTTGATATTACATTTGTGGAGATTATTACATTTGTGGAGGTTACAGACCTCACAATCTTATGACAATGCTATCAAATCAAACAACATTAGCATAAAATTGATCAATTTCAGACCTCAGCTAATTTTTATTGGTCTCTTTATCTTCCAATGAAATATTTTCTGAAATTTTCAGCTGTTATGTATGCCTACGCATTAAGCATCTGTGCTGGTTGTTGGACCTGTTTAGTACTGGTAGAATAGTTATTTATCACGGCCAGCTTGTGCCCTCATCAAATCAGAATGAATCATTGGTATGACTGACTCAGATATAATACGATATCATGTTTATCCTAGTTTTACCCTTTGATGGACATATTTACATGAAAGCAAAAGTGGAAATAAAGAGACATAAGTCCCTGTGTTATTACAATGCAGCTTAAAACTTGGAAATGTGTTACAACATGAATCTAGACCGTACAGTGGCACCTAAACCAGAGATACTCAAGAAGTTGTAATTTTAAGGATATTGTAGAGTTTATATGATATATGCTAAGGTGACCTGTGCTGTTGTGTACAGTATGACATACAGTCATTGCTTTTTTCAGGTGTGACCACTGGTTGAAGATGTCATTGCAAAATCACACGGGTTCAGAGGTAAGATTTTCATTGAAAATATGCCACAAGCTCCACTGAAAGAGTGAAAAAGTACGCCACCTAGAGTCCCAAAGACAAATTAAAGATTCAACTTATGAGGGCGCCCTTCCAGGAACAGCTTATACAATTGGCTCACACAAATCTTGTTACTTTGAAGAAAAACCTGCTAATACTGACAAAGCCATGTCAAAAAAAAATTTCATAACTGTCAGTTTGGGGACAATCTCACAAGAGATCACAAAAGAAAGTCCATTATTAATTCTCACAAATGCTTCTCTGTTCAATAACAACTATACACGTTTACTTTCCTTCAGTACCCAAGTGTTTGTTTTCAATAATATTCAAGATAATCTTGTCAATTCTTGTTTCAGTTGGTTGAGGCTTTTCATGAAAATGCCCAGTATTTGTTTGATGGTTTGTTCAGTCTTGGCTCCAACAACACCGTCTTCCTGAATTCATCTCCTTTAATTTTCCTGTTTGGTGGTGGTCTGACATCACAACAGTTCAAAGGTAAAACAAACATTTCCAGTCTTTTGAATAAAAAAATTGGGCAAGTCTTCGATATGTGATTTCTTAGCATTGTTATGTAGGTCATTTCCCCCACACTCATCATGACCTGAGTTCAATTAGTCTAGAACATTCTCAAGGTCACTGCCCTTAATGACCTCACAACCTTGAATTCAATTAGTCATGTTTGGAATGTTCTGGAAAGTTGATTAGTTGTGTAAGGGAGATAATTTTAGAACAGTAATTAGCATGTCAATAAAAGTTCTAGATTGTTCTTATATGCCTTTATAAAAGGGACGTGCACAGCTTCCAGTCAGACTTTTGGGATCGTGTCTCTTGTGTGTTACTATAACTCCAGCAGTAGTCATTCTCAAGACTTTTCAAGACCTTCACTGTCAACGCTGGATTTATACTGTGGACTTTGTGTAGCTTCAAGCCTGCAAACCAAAGGACTGTTCATTCATCCGACTGACTGTTACAACTCTGAGACTGGAGCTTTGCCGTCCCAGCTGAGATAAGTAGTCTGTACACTTTAAAGCTTGTATTCTATCCCTAATTAGCAATTAGTTTTATTTTCGTAATAAATTTTGTTTAAACGTTAACTGCTGAGTTCACCCTTTTGTTCGTTTTCTCTGCACGTAACAAATTGGGGGCTTGTCCGGGATACGAACATTTTGAGCCGTTTGACAACATTTTGCCAGCCTTTTTAAAACTACTGTATACTGTGAACTCAGCGAAATTTAATCATGGCAGAATTTAAACCAGAGGAAATGGATGACCTTGATCAGGTCACATTTGATTCCCTCAGAAAAGACGACCTCATAACACTGGCCAATTTCCTTAAAGTAGAAGTCAAAAGATCTATGCGCAAGAGGGAAATACAGTACCGTATTGCCAAACATCTAGTTGATTTAGGCCAATTTGAGGAATCCACCCTGAAAGATTATGAGCCCGAGTCTACCTCTGAACTCAGAAAATTAGAATTAGAAATGCAGACAAATTTGGAGATCAAGAAACTAGAATTACAAATAGAAAAAGAAAAAATACAAATGCAGTTAGAAATGGAAGAAAGACAGAGAGAGAAAGATAGGCAGGAAAGATTAGAAATGAAACGTTAGAGCTTGGACAGTCAGGAAAATCCTTCCCTTCACACGGTTTTGACGTCACTAAGCATTTCAGGTTAGTCCCCCCTTTCCAAGAAAAGGATGTTGATAAATATTTCCTTCATTTTGAGAAAATTGCTCAGAGTCTGAATTGGCCTAAGGAGTCCTGGTCTATGCTTTTGCAGAGTGCTTTGGTGGGTAAAGCCAGAGAAATTTATATTCAGTTGTCAGTAGAGCAGGCTTCAAATTATGATTCTGTGAAGGAATTAATTCTCAAGGGCTATGAGTTGGTGCCTGAAGCTTACCGTCAGAAATTTAGGGATTGTGAGAAGGTGAAGGATCAAATTATGTTGAATTTGCTCGAACAAAAGAACAACTGTTTGATCGTTGGTGTTCTTCGGAAAGGTCAGTCAGAATTATGACAAATTACGACAACTTGTTTTGATTGAGGAATTTAAAAGGTGCATCCGGAGTGACATCAAGACGTTTATCAATGAACAAAAGGCAGATACATTAGAGGTTGCTGCACGTTTGGCCGATGATTATTCATTGACCCACAAATCTTCATTTCTCAGCAAACCATCCCAGTCCTTTTCCTACAGAAACAATGCAGGTAAATTTAACTCCTCCTTTTCGTCCAAGAATTTTCAAAGGACAGTAGAAAATCAAATGACAACAGTTCACAGAGTTCAAGTAACACTCCCACATCATCAGATCCCAAGTCTCAATCTCCTTCTGACAAACAGTTCGGTACACTTTCTTGTAATTATTGTAAGAAAGACGGCCATTTAATGTCAGAGTGTTTCAAATTGAAAAGAAAACGTGAAGGTCAAAGTGGTCAAAGTGGATCTAAGCCCACCGGCTTTATTTCTTCATCAACTCAATTAGAGTCTAATAATGTGTGCAACACATTTTCTG